>NC_041344.1:26807257-27032938 GCF_004354835.1 Perca flavescens
GGCGGGAACATAGTTGGACAGTGGAAAGAAGTGACACAGAGAAGAGATATCATGAAGCTAACCTCCCACGTGACTAGCATCACCTGTATGGGCACTCCGGTCTGAGCAATTTCAGCCCCCTCATTACGGACTCTGAGATGACAGCTATATAACAACTTGACATTTTCAGCCTGAGCCTGTTAGGACTCAAAACAACCTCCAGTCAGGCCAGTCTATCTTACAACTGATGAGAAATGCTTTGCTATTTACTGCTGCAACATGTAAGATATAAGATTACGTATAAAATGTAGCCTCTTGGGTTAAAAATGCACCATGACCTTGCACATTTGGAAATAAATCTATAGCCTGCCTACTGTAAAAGACAGTCTTGGGCAAATAAAACCAATGAAACTAACAGGGATGCACCAATTGTGAAATTCTGGGCCAATACCAATGTTTAAAATAACAATTTAGTTGATGTAGATGTTTTTTTTGTATTGATTTTTTTATGTTGATTTTGTTATTATTTATTCCCCCTTTGTGCCAGGGAAACAAATACATCTTCATCATAAAAAAACTCAACTTTTATAAAGTTAATCAGCATTTCATTATCTTCAAATGAGCACAAATTCAATCATACAAATGCAACATTTAATATAACCTTTCAAAGGAAATAACTGCTTCAAAAGCCTTCTTTTAACAACCTTTTCAATGAGAAGATTTAACCAGTACTTGCATAGCCCAACAAAAACATTATTTTTGTAAAACATGAATTAAATGGAATTAAATGTAAAAGTGATTAGAAACATAAATAGGGCTATCTTTCACCTCTTGTGTTTTTCATACAGAATACAATGTTCTTTCCGGGTTAGGGTCTGCGTAGTATGGATTGACGACAGATCATTTACCGGATAATCGCCGGAAGATCCAGTGCCGGACGTCCCTCGCCTTGCAAAATTCTGTTCCGTTTCGGGAAACAACAACAAACTTTGAGCTAGTAAGCTACGCACAGAAAATTTTGATCGTGCAACAAGGCAGGACTGCTTTGTTTTTTTCGGGGAATGATTGTAAAGATTTACAAAGAATCTGTTTAAGGCATTTCCTCTCAAACAGGGACGTTTTGGGACTGATTGGCGGGGATTTGTGGACGAAGTACACACGGCGATACACTGGTTAGAGCAAATTACATATAACCATGTATCCAGCTAATTTATATAGCTCACGTTACTGTATTGTGTGAACAGTTAACTTCATTTAATATTTTATGTGGCATTTTCTTTTGGGTGGGTGCAAATGTTCCACCAAAACATTTTCCTTCCCAAGACTATTTTGCAGAGCCACCGTTAAAAATATCTAATCCAGTTGATGAACATTGATATGTTAACTAAATGAATCACCCTATTTAAAAATCCAACCTATATTAAATAAGCCTTTAAAAACAGGAGATACAGAGACATGATGCTGTCTTTTAATGCAACAGCTAACTGATGCAAAGCAACGAGCTGTGAAATGGTAGGAAGGCCAGTTAATCGCAGAGGAGAGAAGTGTCACCAGTAATAAAGCTGCAGCACCAGATGTGTCCGTGGTTATTATCGACACACAGCACTGATTATTATGACACTGCATCATTACTTGTATCATTCTGGGGAAAAAGGTACAGTACTCTACCGATAACGATGTGTCATTTTGCATTAACACCTCTACAAAACTCTCAGCACAGACCGATCGGTCCATTTTAAATCAGCGACGGAGGAGAAAGAGCAATTGGTATACTCTCCATTAACAAGTAATGTATAGTTTCTTCTGTCAAGTGTTCAGGGAAGTAAAGCCAGGTTTTGCCACTGCTGCATGTTGCCTTGTTCCTTTATATAGACTAAAACTGCAATGAACGGAGAAGTATTGGCAAGAGGTGTTATGGTGCAATATCTCAATAGAAAGGAACCATTTTTGACAGGACTACATTGGAAGATTTCTCTCTTAATGGTAGCTACAGCTTCTGGGAATTTAAGAATTACTCACCAAATTGATCCCTACCACCCAGAGAAGATGAAAAAGGACAGCTGTGAGGCCAGAGGAACACCCTGCCACATATCAAATACTATAATGTGAAGAATTCATCACTTCTGCAGCACATTCAGAGATATTTGGCTGTAACACATCATTACTTTAGGTTAGTCATTGCAGGTAGCATTAGTTTTCACACACACACAACAGGAAAACAACTATATACACTTTATTTTCTTCTTCTATTGTCTTTGTCCAAAAATGACCAAACTATATTTGACATTTTACACAACAGCTGAAAAAGGTAAGGCACTTCTCTATTGTCCAGTGTTGTAGTCGAGTCACCAACGGTTGAGTCTGAGTCCCCAGTGTTCGAGTCCAAGTCCTAGTCACCAAAGAACAGTCGCAGTCAAGTGTGAGTCAAGTCACCATTACCTTGGTTTGAGTCTGAGTCGAGTCACAAGTCCAGAGAATAGCGACTCAAGTTGGACTCCAGTCCGAGTCCAGGACTTGAGTACTCCATCACAGCCTATTACACATACAAGAAGTCAGAAACTCCATCCAACTCTGAGTCCTATTTCATTAATGCGCAAGTCCAATTTCAAAAATCCTCAAGTCCGAGTCCAAGACATCAGTGCGCCAGTCCGAAGTGAGTCACGAGTCCAGAGAATAGCGACTTGAGTCGGACTTGAGTCCGAGTCCAAGACTCCACACTGCTATTGTCATTCATCGAACAGTCTGTGGACATTTCTCGAACCTTTGAGCCACTTTTCGTGTTACTCAAAAGCTCCTCTTGAGATCTGTAGAAGACTCTTGTCATTACTCACTGCAGGGGTCAATGCTACAATAATGTAAGGGCCTGTAAAGGGCACTCAAGAAGGTTGTTAAGTGGATTCAGTGGGCTGCTCCTTCACTTAATCTTGTGGGGGCGTGCGGTGTCAACTGTTCTAAGGAGGTGAATATTTCAGATTGGTCTAATCAATATTCAACTTCTGCTCTAACTCCTCTCTTGGCACTGGAAATGGGTACCAGATGGACTTGAAATAAACCGGGGCAGATGTATTGAGCCTTTGAAAAGCCCATCTCACCGACAAGATGGTTTGCTCACGCACAGGAAACCGAGGCTTTTTTTAAACAAGGAATACACAAGCAGTCAGTAAAAACAGAATGTGAAATGAAAAATGCTTTTAAAATATTTAAGTGTAATGATTAGGATCAACATTGTGCGCTTAACAAACATAAGCTTATGTCAAGATTTGAATGTGGCCCTCTGTAATAAAAGATCTGTAGAATTATAAAGCTAAGAGGGTCCGTCACAACCTTCCAGGGAAAGAATTAAACCAGAGCAGATGGCTCATTCTCCGTAGAGGAGTGAAATTCCGAGTGGAGGTCCTTTTACTGATGACAGATATCTTGACAAGCAATTTGTAGCAGGGCTATGGAGGCTACAAGCATAAAGTGCCAGTACACTGAGCATCAATCAACTTCACTCAACGAAAGTGACTCTTAAAAGCTAAATTATACAAATAGGGGTATTTTAATTGTTTATTGCAGTTTAGTGTCATTCTTGCGTAACAGGCTGGCGTGGGCTTGATATTGCAGCACACCTGCCAGTGTGGATTATGGGCTGCTGAATTATTGATCGAACATTAGGCCTCAGTGCTTGGTTATTTACGGATAATATAAAAACGGTGTTCAAATTACAGGGGAGTCCTGGGCTCCCCCCAGTGTTTAGCGGGGCGTCTCGAAAAAAAGGGAAAAATGATCAACCATTATCACATAGCAGGTCCAATGCTGTAGTGAATGTTTAAGAAATAATTAAAATCCAATTTAACTCCTATGTCCTGTCATCTGTAGTTTTGAATGTGTGCTGCCACTGCGAGCACCGATAACCTTACTGCTCCCAACCACACACACACACACCTTGTCGGCCACAAAAACTACATTTTTGAAGAGATACACCCTCCAGTAAGAATCATTACACGGTAGTAGTTGTGAAGAAACGGGTTCAAATTTCTCATTTCAACACAGCCTCTTCCCCTCCCTCCCCTCCTGAAGCTGCCCATGTGTCTGACACATTTTAATGACTGATATCACTCGCACCACGCAAGAGACACCTTCTCAATGCCACGGAGTAATTCTAACACTGATATAAAAAATATGTGAGGGAAAGGTTGCCAATTTCTCAAGTAATGGAGATTCTACTCCCAGGGCTTGCAACGTGCTAGTTAGCTTAACATGTTGTTAGCTGGTTGTTGATGGCTAGCAACAGCTAGCAGTGTTGAGTGTGTGTGTGTGTGGGCAGGGTTGGGTCCAAAATTCCATACTAACATGCTATTTAGAAGGCTAAAACAGTATGTGAGATTTTTTTAGTATGTCCAAAACTTTAGTAAATAAACCAATTCTACGCAAAGAAAGAACTATGTGATTTAGGAGAAGTTGAGAATGAATCACATTTCCTTTTGTGTTGTCCTTATTTTGATGAGTTGTGACATGCGACCGGCGCACGGACCCTTTTTTCTGCCATCAAACTAGCAAAAGTGGATTTGTACACGCCCTAAACACACCTGCGCCAGGTGCTTCACGCCGTGTGCTTAGATTGTTAAAATAGGACCCTTAATCTCTAAAATGTCTTTGATCAAACATATCTGTGCAGTTGTCTGAGGACTGTCTCTTTTTCTTCCTCTTGAAAAGTGAGACTGTGATGCTGATTAATGATTAATGGCATCTTTAATGTCAAGGCTGTTTACCTGCCAGCAGGCTGTTGGACATTTTGTCTAATTATTATTCATATGTCCTCAAAATGCTCAAGCCAAGAACCATGGAATTCCACACCACAGCCCTTGTGCTTCAAGGTGCAGCCAGATCACGCAGCATGTAATAGCCATCCAACACTTAAAAGGTCAGTGGTATTTTAGTACCGTCTCGTTTCTTCACATTCTCACCAGTTCGCTGCTCTCCTTTGTAAGCCTAGGTGTGCGCAAATTGTCAAATGGCCTATGCAGTTCCAGCTGACTAATAATCATGATGAGTAATGAACACTGTGTGTACATTTTGATCAGATAGGTGAAGCAGCGGGGCCAGAATGAGGCAACAGCACCAGTTGAGATGAAGGCACAGAGTCTCAGGTGGGGTTTTAAAGCGTGAGGCTTTCTAATTAGCAGGGCGAACACTAAACTTGCAATTTGGCACTCAAGGTTGTTTTACTCTGCTTGCTGGCTATAGACGGCTTGCAGTTGTCCTGAAACCACAGCTGACATCCACATGGTTTCTAAGTGTGGACTGATTAAATACCAGCAGCCCTCTGCAGACCAAAGAAACCTATGTCTTGTAGGTAAATAGCACGATGTTGCAATCGATTCTTGATCTAATGGTTAGGAGATGGAAGAGTAAACCCAATGCTGTTTCATTAAAAGTTGAATGCATAGCTCCTTGCCAGACTGTCAAGTAAAATAGCCAACAAAAATGAATGTTCTTTATTGACTAGTCTGGATCAGCGGAAGTACTGTACATTTCCAGGATAGAGGGATGGAACTCCCGACCTTCCGATTGGTAGACGTTTGCTCCCCCTGAGCCAGAGTCGCCTACTAGTGATCCCCCATGGAAATCACTTAGAGTAGAGGCAATGGCAGACTGAAGATAGAAATGGAGCGTAACAAGTTGACCATTCTGTCTGATATCAGGCAATAATTTCGAAGCAATGGGCTCTTTGGAACAGTGGGCTTTTGTTTTCAGGAATAACGGTTTGTCGGACTAATGGGCTTTCGGTCTAATGGGACAATTTTCAAATAATGGCCTGTCGGACCAATGGGCAGTCCCCGCCGTAGCGACGCAGCATGTGCCTCCTGAAGAATGGGACTTCACATCAGGGCTGTGGCGGCTGCCGAGACACCACATGGAGATTGGGATTGGCTGCTTGGGCCTTGTCCAACAACTTTCAAATGCTGTTGCAGATTGTTGGTAGCAAAGACAACATCAAGCAGGTTGAAGAAAGGCTCAGTTACCTTCTCCTTTTCAGTAACACACATTTAACAAAGCTATTTCCACTGCAAACCTGCTCGCAGAGACTCTCCAGGAATAAATTAATAGAAATGTGTAGTAGTCTACCAGCAGTCAGACAAATTGTGTGGAATATTATTAGAGCAAAATATGGCCTGATCACATAAGATGTGTCTCGTGATCAATAAATCTAAATTTACGGCATGGGTATAAATGACTAGACCTCGGTTAACCAATGGCATCAAGTATAAATCCAGCTTGTCTGTCTGCATGCTCCTCTACTTCATTATACCTGCCTGACTTTGCACACATTTAAAATCACTGCAATTAAAAAAAAAAAAAAAAAAGTAATGTCCTGCAGAAGGAGTCATTCACTGCCATACATTTTGAAAGGGTTTGTATTATTTGATAGAGCAGCTGAAAAAGGAGAGGAAATGGGGGGGGAAAGCAGGGGTGCATCTACCATAGGGTGGCATAGGGTGGCAAATGCCACCCTAAAAGAAAGCCTTGCCACCCCTGCTGCCACCCCAGTTGGCAGCAACAAATTAAAAGTTACGGCCAATTTGACAATTTACGAGCGCAAATCTCCAATGTCCGACTGCAGTCAGTCAAAAACTGTTCCCCAAAAACTTCCCCTCTCACACATCTGCCACTCATCACCTGTGTCTTACCTTAATGCCTGTCCCTGTGATAATGCCCCTTACTTCTATCACACTTCTATCTCCTGTTAAGTGAGATCACATTGTATGGTCACTTATTCCTAATATACTTCTATCATACTTCTATATCCTATTAAGTGAGATCACATTGTATGGTCGCCTCAAATGCAGGACATTGATCGCATGAGATTAAGTTTGTCTGTATGAGTTTGTAAATGGCAGCCTGGTGCCCTTTTGTAGTGTGTACATACTATTTCTCATCAAACTGTGATAACTGTGATTAAATTCAGTATATATACGTCTGCCATATGTTGCCACCCCTCAAACATTCCTGCCCCCCTCTCGCCACCCCATAAATATTTTTCTAGATCCGACCCTGGGGGAAAGTGAGAGGAGATGACATTCAGCAAAGGGCTGCAAAGGTGGATTCGAACCTGAGCCGCACATTCTAAAGCTTATAAATAATACACATCACATTTGAGACAAAAGACTACATAAATAACATACAAATAAAAATGAAGATGTGAGTCACCTGACAATGCTCTGCAGTTAAAATTGGCAGGCATTCAAATTCATGTCACAAAATGGACATTTGATGGATGCTCTTGAATTTCTTACAGTGCCCCAGTGACACTCATTTGTAGCGTGGGTAGCCCAAGTGGCAATCGAGCCCCAGGACTCCATTGTTCTTCGTGTCAAACTAACAAAAAGCTTCCCTGAGCAAATGGACGGGATTGATTACAGAGTGGAAGGAGCACACGTGAATACAAAGTCTTGACTGGAACATTTTTAGTAATGACGGATCTTTGAAGTACTACTCTCGCTGTGCTATAATCATAACAATAAGGACGAATAATGCAAAAAACAAGCTTTCAATAGACAAACACTGTTCACGCTTTAGGGGACTGATTAGAAACACAAAGAGCAGCTCAGTAGTCAGTAGAGGTTGTTGATGGGTAAGAGGCACTTGGTAAGGAGCGTTCTGGTCAGTCGTGAGCCCTCAGGAGCATATCATTATGGTAATAACAACGCTCTCACAGAGAAAGTACAAAAAAAAAAAAAAAAAAGTGTATTCTCTCAATCTTTTTTACCGATTTTAAAAAGGTCATTACTAGTTACGAGGCAAATTCAGGAGACAGCTAAAGCCAGAAAGCTCCTCTATTAGTTGTGTGAAAATCACGGTTTTAAAGCCAATTTTGAAACGGGGATTTGGAGTCACAAATGTGACATGCCTACCTATTACATCTCCTGGCTTTGCGATTCATCTTAATGAAGTTATTTGCAAGGGCTTACATCATAGTGTAGAATATAAGCTTGACTGATCCTCAATTCAGCGGAGTAAATATGAATGATGAGACAATCACACATCCAACACAGCCTACTTCTTCTCAAATAAAGTATGCTGGCGTGCCACAGACAGAGCGCAGAGAAATACTGAGAGAATGTGATTGCATATGATCTTATTGCCCTACGTTCAAAAGAGATGTGAGTGATTAAACAAGACTCATCCTCATTTGTCTGGATTTAGAGGGACCAGCGTTTCATAAAAAATGTATCCTAGACATTTCATAAAAATGTATTCTAGACAGAGCGCTGCCCTCAAGCATGTTGCCCGAGCTTTGTGAAATATGTATTCCACACCTTAGTGTTCCACTGCTTGTTTCGGCGTAGCTAGGGGTGACCTTTTGGCTCAGCACAATGGCTGCTGACCAAGCATGACTCCAAATGTGATTCTCAGGCCAGAATAAATAAAAAAAAATAGAAAACTGCACATTTCAATAGCACGCTCTTGCAGGAAAGTATTCTGCTAATGGCAAAGAATAACTCTTTGTCTCCTGCCATCCAATAATTGAATTGGTAGACAATGCCATGCCGCTGTCGCAGCGGGGACTGCTAAAGAAGATAAGTGCAGTAATGTGGTTTCATACAGAGGCAACATGTCACAGCAGGTTTGACAAAGCCAGGATGTGACAAATTAAGAGCCATGCAAGAATACCGCGTGAAATTTGCTTTCGGATATTTAAGCGGCGCTCCGGTTACTCTCTTCATAAGATCTTCGTGTCAGACACATCATCGTGAAGCCCATTTGCCATCAATCTTAAACAGAGTCCTCTTTCACCTAGAAAATCGGTTCCCACTACTGTATGCAGTGTTAACTTGCCACCTGATTTTGATGTAGAATGTAGTTGCCATTTTATTTGAGCATGCAAACTCTGAGTGTAAAATCAATTCGCGGTGCCCTTTAAACTATGCCCTAGTGCCCTTTAAAAATCCCACAATGGAAACGGTTTGCAAGATTGAATGTTAACACTAGAAAATGGGGAAAGTACTTTCTGGAGGGCTCCCGAAGAAGCCATGTACTGTGAAAAGTCTTATTATTTGATCACGTATTTATATTTGGTTAACTGTTGTTAGTAGTTGTTACAGTTTTGTTATTATGTTATTGTATTGAATATTATGGTTATTATTTCATACATTTTTGTCCAAGGAAGTGGTTCTGACAAGTGGGGAGTTTCGGGGTAAATTATAGAGTGGGTTCTAGACCTACTCTATCAGTAAAGTGTCCTGAGATAGCATCTGTTACGATTTGACACTCAGGGGCGTTGGACTGGGGGGGGGGAAAGGGGACTGAGTACCCAGGGACCTCATGTGAGGAGGGCCCAAAATGATGCTGGAATGAAAAGTTGTGGATGCGGGGAGGGGCCCATAGAAAATGCCTTTCTACAGGGTCCAGAATTTTGTGCTACGCCCCTGTTGACACTAGACGTTGCTTGGCCGTTGCATTCCCTCCTACTCATTTCCTGGTTCTCCTTCTCCATATTGATTGATTGATTGATTGATTGATTGATTGATTGATTGATTTCTGGATCAAGATGATAAAAGAGTAATCCAAAAGGATAACATGCTAAAGTAAAATACTTGTTTCCAGCACGGTCCTTGGTGTTACAAACAAACCAGACTAAAAAGACATACAATATGAGGTCGGGGGTAAAATTTAAAAAAACATCACGTAAAAACAAACTAAATAAAAAATAAAAATGCTCTAAAAACTCTCCAATTTATCAATAAATATTCACCTTGTTCCATAAAAGTTGCTTGACCGGTGTTTTAAAAATCCCTTGATGTGTGACAGGAGAATGATAGGAATTTTGTAGTAGTAGGCAAACTATTCCATGCCTTGATACCAGTGGAAAAGAAATAATTTTTAGTTGCATTAGTAGCTCTAAGAACTTTGCAAGAACGGATGCTGGCCCTAGTATTATGACTATGCTGCGTGTGGACCATGGTTACATAAGAGCATAAATATTTGGGGGCATGACCATTAACAATGTTAAACATATGGTTCAGCTTAAGTTGTTCTACTCTTAGATGTACAGGTAGTAGACCAGCTCTTGTAAACTCCTCCCTACTTATATGAGTACGGGGGGGTGCTTTTAATACGTACCGAATAACATAGTTTTGACGTAATGACGTAATGTAATGACGTGACATAAACATAAAATCAAGGAGAGGGTTAACTTTTCCTGCTCCACCGTGGTCAGAAAGCACAGCGGAGACACTTTGTTTCTCTCACTATGCCGCTAGAGTCGCTACTCGCCCCAGAGCTAATCGCAGTCACTCTCCCATTCGCTCTACCACACACTCCCCACGCACACACACATGCCGGCCCCGCTATTCTCTTAAAGAGACGCACACACCAACGCACAAGTATAAACTTCAGGCCTCCGCAGAAGTATAAATCAAGATATACGCGTCTAAATCAAGAGATTATTTTGGTGGTGCAGATTTTTATTTTATTTTTTACGAATCAGGACGATACAATGTGGGATTCCATAAGAAGCTAGTTGAATAAGACTTTCAACATTTCACATTATTTGTTCTCAAAGGTTACTTATTCAGTTTGTCTCATTTTCATTCGGAAAAAAAAGGCTGTCAACGAATATTTTTCATTATAGTTCTCCCAACCAAAATGAGTGCTGACTATCTGTTTACATTGTTAAAATGTGGTTCTATTAGAGATGCAGGCAGACATGGAAATATTGCCACACAAGAGCAGTCACTCACATAGTTATTCCCTTTGTTGTTTTTGTCTGTTCCATCAAGTTGCATTATTTAATTCAAATTTGTTTCTGCTGTATTATTCATGCTATATTTTCACACAATTACAGTTTTTGTTATGCCCCTCACCTTTAAGTTGCACTTTCCATTAGACTTAATTGAACACAATGCGAGACAAGCGTCTACCGGGCCAGTTTTGTTTGTCGTTTTGGTCCAAATTGTTGTTCTTTATTGCCACAGTGTGTCCGAGCTACAGGAGAGATGAAGTGCGATTCCACTTTCTCTGTGTCTTCAACTCCTTACAGTTAGCTGTCTTTCCACATTTGCTATATAAAAGCATCGACTTTGTGTCCGAATGTTCTTTTTATCTGCAATCAAATACAAAGTGGAAATGGTTATGGTGTGTTCTTTTCCCCTAAGTTTCCCTACTATAAGATGCCAAAAAAAAAAAAAATGCCATTGTGTGCATCAATTGGTATGTTCTCAAAGAACAAAAACATAATCCACATCTGATTTTCACGATGACTTATTAGTGCTTCAAACAACATATCCGTACAAAAAACAAAATCATGATTCAAAAATCCATCAAGCTTATTTTTGTCAGGCGGATGTGCAAAGTCTCTTTTCATGACTATCAAATCTAATTTGCCATTGCAATCTGCTGAGCAAACAAGAGGCTTTAGTCGATACGCCAATGCATTTAATATTCATAATGGTCTAAAAAGGAGGCTTTAGAGGATCTGGGCGGATTGCATTGTGGGTTTTTGAAAGACATTGGTCTCTGTTCACACTCACTGGACTGTGTTCCCGTATCATTTCTGAGCTGATATCCTATCAATGTCATTGATTTGATAAATTCTGTTTAAAAATGAGTATTATGTACGGTTGCTCATAAGCATCTTCAATAACCATTCTGCGCAGGAACAATCTTAGGATACTGGTTGAATTTGTATTTCGTATATGTAACTGATTTTACATGAAAACCTTCCCTTGCCATTTTATTTGAGCATGCAGAGTGTAAAATCAATTCACGGTGCCCTTTAAACTATGCCCTAGTGCCCTTTAACTTCACACAATGGAAACGGGCTCCAGAAGAAGTAAGTAAACGATAGCAGATTGTAACATTATTCAAAATTG
Source organism: Perca flavescens (assembly GCF_004354835.1). NCBI lineage: Eukaryota > Metazoa > Chordata > Actinopteri > Perciformes > Percidae > Perca > Perca flavescens. Next base: position 26,819,095 of record NC_041344.1, read on the forward strand.
TTCTATAATATTCTAAGAGCAATTCAACGAAATTCCACTCCAATCTAACAGTGAAAACACACCGGGCGCGAAATAGCCTATAATCGCCTATAGCCCGCAAAGCGTAGATACGTGCCTGATGGTGCGCCTGGCCATTCATACCGGTCACAAAAAGACCCTTCTCCTCTCGGCTTTCTCTTGCTCTCTGTCTCCAAAAGAAAACTGTGGTAATTGTAGCCTGCGGCTATACGCGACGGCCAGGCCCGTATTAAGACAATGCGGTGGCCCTGGGCACTATACCTCAAAGCCCCACCCCCCTCCCCACACCACCCCTTCCCATCCACCACCCCTTTACCCGTACTGTCCTCCTGTCAAAAATATCAGACATAATCGTGGGGAACTCAACTCTGCCAGACTGGGGAGGAAGAGTGATAGTGGTCATGTAATATTAATTTATATAGAATTTATTATTATTATTATTATTGTGAAATTAGTGTTCATAAATGAGTAATGTATGGTCTTTCAACAAATTCAAGTGAATAATATAACAATTTAGGAAAAATATTGTTAAAGCTTGTGTCATGTGGTGCCCCCCCAAACTGGCTGTGACTGGTTGGTGCCCCTGGGCACTGGCCCACTTGCCCTTATGGATAATCCGGGCATGGCGACGGCTATAAGCGACGGCTATACGCACCGGCTCTACGCATCGGCTTACCCTGTGAGTTTTCACTGTAATTTGCCTATTCGGCCGCTGCAGATCAGTATTAATTTTGACAAAACCTGCAAGGCTCAGATGTGTGACTTGTCCAGCGTGGAGAAATTGCATGGACATTGACCTGAAGCCTAAGTGAGAATTTTCGTTTACCCTCTGACATCCAAATTAGCTTCCTTTTATTATAAAAGCCAACAGTTCTGCAGCAGAGAGCACACCCACAACCCCTCCAGAAAATCCCCTTGTTGTGTTTTCAATCTTTCAATCCGATTCATTCTCGGCAGAACTGCAATCGCTGTGACCGATTACAGGGAGCGACAAAACTCCTCTCGTTCCCTGTCGCCTTAAGGCACTGGATGAACATTTGAGCACTCACACTCAATTGTTTTCATCTGCTGCATCGTTTAGATCATTTTCTATAGAATTTTGTCGAGTGCATAACAAGGATGCGTGAAGTAAAGTCTCCAACCACACCTCTGGGCTGAGTGCATGCTGGGACGTGACAGAAATAAATTACAGAGAGAGAGAGAGAGAGAGAGAGAGAGAGAGAGAGAGAGGGACATTACACAGTTAATGAAAGAAAGCTTTTCCAGTGTTCGTCTGCCACTCACTTAACTGATTATGAAACAAAACTAAACCCATGAGATGGATATGTGGCAGCTGACTTGATCGCATATTTGCTTTAGAACTGATCAGTGCTGCAGGAGATGGACAAAATAAAAACACCAAAACTAAAACTTATGAGTGAACCACATGAAACAGATCATAGTTAGTCCAGATAGTTGAAGCTCAGTATTGGGTAGCCTAGTGGTTAAAGGTGCCGTAGGTGGGATAGCGAAGAATCAAGACTTAGCCAAAAAATGTGAACATCGACAATTTCTCAGTCCCTCCCCCCTTTTCCGCTAAAGCCCAAAACGGTCTCCTAAGCCCCTCCCCCCACAAGGGAGAATGAATGCGTGTGCATGAGCAGTGATTGACACGCAGTTAGACACCCCCCCCCACGACCCTGATTGGTGCATCTGCACAGGGAGCGGTGGATTTTTACAAATCGCACTACAGGCTGTAGGTGGTACCAGAGGAGCAGGATTTTTTTTTTTTTAAATGACCTGCTTCATGTAGCTCTACTGGAACATAGGGTCAGTTTCAGCAAATACGACAGAAAGTTAGTTTTATAAGTTATTTTTACCTACTGCACCTTTAAGATGCATACACAAACGTCAGGAGCCATTGTCGCATGTCATTTCCCCTCTTTCTCTCCGTTCTCATTTTCTGTTCTCACCTCTCTTCTTTCCACCCTTGAATGACAAAAAAAATGCCACAAAAAGTACTAAAGAATATGTTAATTAACTAAAGCCAAAAAACTGCTATAAATGTATCTTTTTAAATGTAAATATTTGCTGTTTTTTTTTTACAATCTTCTATGACGGTAACTGAATATCAATGGGTTTAGGTGTGTTGGTTGGGCTGTAGGGAACTGTGATTGGCATATATACTGTACATCTGACTTGGATTTGAATTTGATTTCCTTGTTTCACCTCCGAAAAAAAAAAGTGGTTTAGACTTTAGGGATTTGCTTGTTTTGATCACCTTTCTTGCTAGCTTTCTGGGCCTGTCTCAGCAAAGTTACTGTATGTACTGTTACTGTACTGTTCAGCATTTACTTTGGTGGGAAAGAAGTCATCATAACGGATACAAATTTGGCTAAAGTTACAAAAATAAGACCCAAGATCTAAATGATCCTTTAAAACAAAAATGCAGTTAAAGCATGTTTTATGTCATAGTAAATCGACACCCCAGACTGAAGTGCTAACTGACCTTATGATGAAATCACTGGAGTCAATGAGGTCGCCGTACTGGGCCCCCTTCAGGTTCCCAGAGTTCCCCACCACGGCGCAGGTCCTGCAGCGCTCGGGGCTGGCGTCCACGTAGAGCACCTCATCAGGGATCACTTGGAACAGCTCCTCCACCACTTCACTGAAGTTGGCTGGGTGACTCTCTGACTGCAGCCACTGGTGACACAGCAGCAGAGAGAGACCTCAGAGAGAGACCTCAGAGAGAGCGAGAGAGAGAGAGACGCAGCTCCAGGGCCACTTTAAGTTGAAGTGATTGAACAAGGGCAGCGGAGCTCGAGACACCGAGCACATTTCTGAAATAACCTGGGGGCGGCTTAGCTTCGTCTGCGGGGGCTCTTTTGGCCCGGGCCTTCTTCTGGTGGCTTTGAACTCCGAGAGACAGCAAATAAATGCAGGAATGTGTGTGCACCGTACACTGTTATATATTGTGCTGTGGCCAATGGAAACACTGAACAGATACAGAATGTTCTGCAATCTCTCATGAGGTAAAATGTATTGAACTATATCTTTCAATCATAGTAATTATTATTATTACACAACATTTATTGGACATATTTTCTGCCTAATGCAAAACTGTCACTTGAGGAAATGACATTTAGCCGTGACATGTAAGCTTTAACGTCTCATTGGAGGAAAGAGCCCGGGTACACCTGGAGGTCACGCAGCCCCAACCATCTGGCCGGGCTACAGTTGATATCTGACATTTGCCTCATCAAGTTCCCTGCGAGAAGCATTTCCTGAAATGAGTAGTGACAGGAGGCAACCTTGCAGTAATTTTTCTATTCTTGGCTCTAATTGGACATGGTGTGAGGTCACTGTGGGAATGCCTAAGGCGCTAGATGCCTTCCAGACAAAGGTAAGGTAATTGTGGGACATAAATTTTGTGAATAGGCTTTTTTAATTTAGAGAGCTGTACTGAGATATATATATATATATATATATATACATATACATATATATATACATATACATACATACATATATATATACATACATACATACATATACATACATACATACATACATACATACATACATACATGAATGCTACAGTGAGTTGTTAAAACCTTTTTTTTAGTAAACTCTGTGTACACAAACAATGTTCTCTATGTTGGAGTTCATGTGTAGAGCCCCTGGTCATACTTCGAGCAAAGTTTCATGTTGTGTCGAGCCTTCTTAGGGTTTTAAAAATAGCGATTTTGAGGCTAGCATAAAAGTGCCCCTAGCACTCCCATTCAAAAGGCCATTTGACTGAAAACGATAATATGGTGAATCTTAAAAGTGGCGTTTCTGTCCTAATTATGCTTTTAAACGAAAGGTTGACTCGGGTATATTCACAAAAAGACCCTAGGTTGCATTTTGGCGAGAGTTACGCTTTAAATGAATGAGAAAATGTGTCCAAACTTTTGACTGGTACTGTATATAGGTTTGATATAATGAAATTAAGGCCAGTATGTAATTGGTTATATAGCTGACATGAATTTGAATTTACAAGAAAGTGGATTTAAACAAGGAATTCTCCAGCAATTGTCTATTAATCCTGGTTTCATTTTTATTTTATGCTTGGTATGATCCCTGTGGATGACTGGCCAACAGTAGGTGGCATTACATCCAGTAAGATATTTCCAGTGGAGCGCGTTTAATATGAGGAAATGTTGTAGCTCCACTAACAGGAAATACCAGGTTTTTGTGTCAGTCACTTGGAATCCAAGGATTTTCCCCCGGGAGCAGCCATTTAACGCTGACACTGGGCAATCACACAGGTGACAAAATCCATCACGGAAGAAGTGGAGATACCAATTTGTCCACTGACTGCAGTGTCAGGTAGTAGTGTACAAGTCAAAACAAGATTAGAGTTTATAGATAGAAATGAGTCTGGACCTGGATATTTGCTTGATATACATTTTCTAACTTCAATAACTTGCAAAGGAAAGGCTGAAAATGCAACCAACACATTCTCACACCCCTCACATCACATAAGGATGCTTGGTCAGGACCCCTTGATGTCACATTTTAACGCTCTGGGTACCCCTTTAGTGTAATTTTTCAACGTGCAGGCTAGTCAGATTGACTTTTTCTTTGGTTAGGTTTAAGAAAAGAGTGCGTTTGTTTGTTACTAAATTGTGACATTTAGTACCTTACAAACGTAAGTTTAAATAAGTCAATGTTGACCTTTGGTTTCACACGGGACACAATCAGCGGTCTCCTGGGTGAAAGTCCGGTGTGTGTTGGACCCAACCATCTACTCTGACCATGGATGTATTATATTAACTGGACCCCTTAATAGTCATACAGTTGGGAATAACTGTAGTTAAAGCAATATCCATGAACATGTATCCATGTTTTACAGGAATGATGCCGATTGCAGAGTAAATGGTTATATTATGGTATCACTTATACATATACACCTACACATCAAATATGATATATCGCTCTTTGTCTATAGATGTGGCAAAGATGGTGAGAGTAAACAACAATTTCAGTATCCACCATCTTACTTGTTACATGTGAACAAACTGTGCGTGGGAGTTTGCTTCACAACTTGATCCTGGTGAAGATCCCTTGGATTTGAAACAATCAATGTGGCAAAAACAAACACTTGTGTGTGCTCTAAGAAGCTGAATGTGCATGCTTTTTTGGTTTTGGTTTATTTTCAATCCTTTGTAGCAGATATTTTCAACGGGAGGGTCCTCAGAGTTAGTGCAAGGGGGCCGTCAAATTAGGTTTAAATTAGTTTTGAAAGTTTCTTTTTTTCAAAAATTTAAATATGTCTCAAAAGATACATTAAATGAACCTAACATTTTAATAGAAAAGATAAATTTGCCTATTTGTGAAAAAAAAAAACTAAAAACATTTTGAAGCAACACATTGAAGATAAGCTTACTGTAGGTAGGGTTAAGCTTAAGTATTCACCGCCATTCATTTTCCTCCATCCGGACCAGTTTAATGCAACTACGTTTTATACAGTACATGGAGTAGGGGGTCCCTACTCAGTCTCTCTTTCAGCTAAGGGGTTCTTGGCCTAAAAAAAACATTGAAGACCCCTGCTCTGTAGGATAGCAACACAAATCCCCTGAACACATCCCCTGAGTCTTACCTGCCACCATTTAAAGGTTTCATCAGAGAGCATGCAGTTCTCCCTGGTCATCAGAGGGTGGACGGACTGATTGAAGCGCTCCGCAAACCAGGGATCGTCCTCCTGCTCCGTCATGCACTGCTGACAGGCACATAGCCCTTTGGGGAGAAAGAACTTGAAGAAATAGAGCGAGGGGTCCTGGAAAGTGTAACTGAACAGGAATGTTGTAAATGTAATGACGCAAAACAGCAGAGCAAAAGTCCTGATTTTCCTCCGCCTGGGTAGTAGTAGTAGAGACATGTTACAGTCAAAACCAGTTGGGCTCCAAGATATCACTGCTGTCCAATGAGCATTCCCTGTTGTTATTTTTCAGACAACACAGGATTGGTAAATCCACCAATTCTGTTCAGCTTGATGGCTCCTGGTTAATCAACGCTCAGACGTTGACACTGTGGGGTGAGTGACTGATGGCTCACCCAGTCTTTAATGATCCACCTAGAAGGCAAATAAAAAGACACTTTTGTGACACACACACACACACACACACACATATACACACACTCAGGGGAAAAACAGCCTGTGGGGCTCTAATACTGTTTAACTTTAAATACACAAGGGAGTGTAAATTCTGCACTTTGCAGTATTCTTGTTACATTTTTCTTAAATTTTATAGCACTAACCACTTCCAAGATGACAACATCACACTCCAAGATGACAACATCAAACTACTATTTTCTGTGCATGACTGCGTGTTTCATTTGCAGTGCTTTGTTTATTGCATCTTTTTTTTTTTTTTTCTTCTTTTCAATACTGCCAAATTACACAGGATGTGTCGTAATCTCTTGGGCAACAACCTCTTCCCCAGCCCACTGTTCAGGACACGTCAATAACTACAAAGAGCTATTGTTAACGGAAATAAACTGAAAGTCCACATGCAGAAATCATCGACTGGATAATACCAGTCATTGATCCAGTGGCACATTCAAACATTCTAACTCCTTCTAACAAGTGTACATTAGGGAAGCTGTTTGCAGTCATGTTGATCTTTCTTTGATGCTCTCACCCAGTCTACCGCTTTGAATGCATCTAATTCAAATGTCCAAAGTTGTATTTATTTATTTTAAACACCAGTGGGTTATATAATTTAAACCGGTGATTGCTAACCTGGGGGGAAATATTGTGGAATAGCTTAACTAATGTGAATAAATAGACATTACAACAAAATTACAATAGAACTCCCTGATATTAAAGCGCCCATCTTATGCTCATTTTCAGGTTCATAACTGTATTTTAAGGTTGTACCAGAATACGTTTACATGGTTTAATTTTCAAAAAACACCATATTTTTGTTGTACTGCACAGCTCTCTCTCACTGCTGCAGATCCTCTTTTCACCTGGTTTCTGTTTTAGCTACAGAGTGAGACCTCTTTTCATCTTCTTCTTCTGTACTATCTTTGATTGCACTCACACATGCTCAGTAGCTTAGATGTAGATCATGTCAGCTAGCTAACTCTAGAGACAGTAAAAGAAAGCCCGTTTCTCCGACTTTGGTCAGTTACAAGACAGGATTAGCTGGGAGACTTCTAAATGAGGGCGCACATTTAAGTAGTTCTTTTGTAGATTATGGTGAACTTGTGTGCGTTGTAGCAGTGCTTTGCTATTGAGAACGACGTAGCATGCTAACGCTAACGCTACGAGCTAACGGTTGTGGTTAGCCAGCTCATTTCGGACTGTGACGTCACAGTCCGAGCCGATTTTGAACAGCTCACTAGGAGACTGAAGGCAGGACACATTCAGAAATCGTATCTCACTCAAAACAGCATGGATGGATTTTTTTCAAAGTTTGTATGTGTGTGGAAGCACCAGAGACACAAAAGAACACCCCAAATCCCAGAAAAAGTGATTTTTTCATAATATGGGCACTTTAAAAACTATAGAAAAGAATGTAAACATCTGGAAATATCACATTCTTGTAAAAGTAATCAATGAAACAGCCCAAATACTTTGACATGGACAAACACTTAAAATAGATAGCTAACATGGATAAATGGCTGATTTAGTTAGCTTACATGGTTAAAAGAGAAAGCATACTGTGAACGGTTTAACTAGTTAGCTAAAAAGTAATGGATAAATGGTTGAACTAGTTAGCTAAAAGTAATGGATAAATGGTTGAACTTTTTAGCTAAAAAATAATGGATAAATGGTTGAACTAGTTAGCTAAAAAGTAATGGATAAATGGTTAAACTAGTTAGCTAAAAAGTAATGGATAAATGGATGAAATAGTTTGCTAGAAGTAATGGATAAATGGTTGAAATAGTTAGCAAAAAATAATGGATACTGTAAAAAGGTTAAATTAGCTAAAAGAAACGGAATTCAAACTTGACCAAGCCAACCTAAACACTGACAGTTACATTGGATTACTTTAGATTACTGCAACAATATCCACTTTTGTATAATGAATGGTGGAAAATAACATCCAGTTTGCAATCATTTGAAATTAACACGTTATTTATTGAGTTCATCTGACAGGGCTGTAGGGATACATCTGACAAAAAGGGTTAGGAACCACTGGTCTTAACCATGTTCGAGCTACTACAGAGCATATATAGGCTACATTTAGTCAGTAACCTGCTGGTGACAAAATTCTCAGAATAAAATCGAGTAGGGGAATGTTGTTTTTCAGACTGACAAAGCAGGCGGACCTCCTGGGGTTTCATTTTCAACATGAAAAGGCCACCTCTGACTTTAAACAGGGCCCAGGTTTCATTTTGATTTGCAGCTGTGTTCAGGATTCCACAAATACTTCTATATTTAGCTAACGGCAGATCACAGACAGTATCCACGCTGGAGATAAAGTGCTATCATCGCCACACATGGGGAGAAATATATCTTGGAAATAAACACATTATTCCCGCCCTTTGCTCTCAACAATTTCTGAGTGAGCCCTCCATATAAAAGATTTGTGGGAAAGTCTATTACCACGAGAGAAAGGCTCTGGGTCTTTCCTGATTAGAAATTGATCAGGTCATTCAAATACCACCCTGGAGGGAAGCAAAGAGGATTGGGCTTAAGACTGAGAAAGACTACGCAGCAACACAGTTTGCCTGTTGATTTTCATTCCCCCTATTAAAGCAGAAAAACAAACTGTACAGTTTATATCAGCAGCACTGACACAGGCCAATGCACAGAAAGGCTTACAAGTGATCCCGTCTGCTGTGTGGAGCTCCGTAACTCACAGCACAGATTGCCGATTTGCATACAGCCCAAGGTTAGTTATTGTCTAAGGCAGCAAGTTTGACAAGGATACCTGGGGACACTTATAATGGACACTTCAATAAAAAGTCCCACTTCTATAAAGCAGGCTGTTGACTCCACTCACTGTGAAGCCCCTCTGCATCAAGGGTTCAGCTAGATCTGAGAGCAAGCAGAATATGTATTCTCAAACAGGTGGCAACTCCCCACTTTTGACAACACACGGGCCATCATCTTGTTCCCCTGACCTTGTCCGATTGAAGGCTGGCAACCCCGCGCTGATCAAAGTTTGCTGAGCTGAGACAGCAAAGCATCTGTTCACACTTCAGAGAGGAGAGAGAGAGGCGGTGGCAAGCAGCGGTGTGTGTGTGTATGTGTGTGTGCCGTGATTTTCACCCTAACCTTCAGTTCTGAGGAGTCATCAACTTCGCAGGGTGTAGTTAGAGCAAAGTGTTTTCACTTTGTGTCGCGCGGAAATTGTTTTTCTCCCCGGCTTACCTCCGCTACTTGTGAGCAGTTTTGAGAAATCAACATACTTGAGAATACGAAACAGACTTGAGAAAGGTCTCTCCGCTGAGAGCAGTGTTGTAGTACTCAAGTCTTGGTTTTAAGACCGGTCTCAAGACCACTTTTTGAAGGTCTCGTCTCGGAATCGACTGCATTTTTACTCTGTCTCGGATAAATAGGACTCAGGATTTTTTTTTTTTTTTTACATATTTTATTTTATTTTAAGACCGGTCAAGACCACAACTGCGGCGATTTATTGCCTAAATTGCCTGTGCGTTGTCTAATTTTTGTGTTAATCATTCCTGTGATTGGATGTAAAACTTCATGCTTCAAATGCAACCAATAACTTGACTCATTTCTAACTTGAAATTTGTTACTGTTAACCCCCTCTCCCTGCCCCCCTTAACACACACTCCCAAGAAAGTGAATCTTGGGAGACAGAAGAAGAAAATCTGGCTGTCTAGCACTGGTCTGGTCTTGGTCTCGCCCTGCCTTGTTCTTGGTCTTGGTCTTGACTTGGTCTCGCCCTGCCTTGGTCTTGGTCTTGACTCTGTCTCGCCATGCCTTGGTCTTGACTCTGTCTCGCCATGCCTTGGTCTTGGTCTTGACTCTGTCTCGCCATGCCTTGGTCTTGGTCTTGACTCTGTCTCGCCATGCCTTGGTCTTGGTCTTGACTCTGTCTCGCCATGCCTTGGTCTTGGTCTTGACTTGGTCTCAACCCCTCAAAGTCTTGACCTTGACTTGGTCTTGCCATGCCTTGTTCTTGGTCTTGGTTGAGAGCGTACGCTTGCCGAGTTGAACTGAGTTCTCTCCAAGTGGGAGTTAACTATAAGAAGTAACCTTGACACAGACACACACCTTATTACATAAGCATGATTGCAATTCAACATGTCCGCGTCATGTCACAATAAGCGCCCGAGTCATTTTACTTAAGCGTTACGATGGCTGCAGCACAAGGTGAAACAGAAAGACATTAAATGCACAACTTGTTATCAAGAACACTGAATATAGTATTATTGATATATTCATATTATTCATTTATTATATTGATGTTGTTGAAGATAATCTTCTCATGTTTGATCAGCCTATAAAAATTGTGTTGCAGCAAAAAGACTATGCACGAATAATAATCAGACCAGCTGTCACCCTTTCATTTAAATAGTCATTCATGGATGAATTCATGAATATCAAGCAAAATACTTTACATACAGCACGTGAGCAAATGAGGGTCACCGTTTAAAGCCTTTGCAAATCAAGGTTTGCGCACTGTTGTACTTTATGAAATAGGCTGCAAAATAAAAATAAATGAAAAGCCATTATATCAACAGACAGATGAAGCCAGCAATGTTACAGTGTTCAATGTTAGAAAAGGGCCTTAATGTGAAAACACAGCAGATTAATAGCCGGATTTCTAAATATGAACAATATTATGCCAAAGCTAGGAATAAAATCTGAATTTCTGCTGTCATCCACATTCAATATCTGCAACTGCACCAGGCGGGATGAATAAGAAGAGATGTTAAAAGGTAGCACAGATGAAATCCAGAAGGATTTTCTGTGTTATTTCCGCTTCATAACTAATAATATCACTCAGGAAATAAAAAAGCTCCAGATTTTACTTTTGATGGCATCACATCTATGAGTCTTTATGCGTCGAGTGGAATTTTAGTATTTCATTTTCACAGATATTGACTTTCAGTCAGTTATGTTTCTTGTTCAAACGCATAAAGAGGATTCGAGGTGCATTGAGAGATTGAAAGGTGTGGGCAAGGTCTTCTCGTAAGATCGGAATAAATGGAAAAATGGCTCTGAAGTCAGTTCACAGATATGAAATACTAGGTCAGTCATCAGATGCAGTTAATTAAATTGAAGGTGGATTGTATGAAAGAAAGCCTAGAATATAACCACCAGTACTTTTTTTGCTCTTAAAACATTGAAGCTTAAAACGATGTTCACAGTAAAAAAGTAATATCTAACCGCTTCTTTATATGGTTCTCTGAGGGCTGGAAACAGCGTGGGACCACTGGTTTCATGAAACCCTTTCAAAATCCAGAGGACAAAATAGAAGAATTGGAGAGCGGTCAAAGTTAAAGTGCGGCTGTTTATCCATGTCCTGACATTTTGAAGGTGAGAGGGTTTATTTTTTGCCCAGCATCAATGTGTTATTTATACATTTTTAAACTGGCATAGTGTGCTTTTCTAGCTATTGATGTTTACACATCCTGATTTGTGTATGTGACCGGCATCCTCACACACGTCATCAGAGAGAACAAACGGCTCTTTATCATCAAAAACAGTCATTGGTGGAAGAAGTATTCGGATCCTTTACTCTAAGAAAAAGTACTAATGCTACATCGTGAAAATACTCTTTAACAAATAAAAGTCCTGCATTGAAAATGTTACTTAAGTGAAAGTATGTAAGTATCATCAGGAAAAGGTACTTTGGAATTGAAGTATTTAAAGTAAAATTACTCAATGCACAAAAATCCTCACTTTAGAAACTGGAAACGATCCAAACTGTTCTGTCAATCAACTAAGTGTGTAATCTTCTGTCAATTCAGCTGGACTTGTGGGCCTGAATATTGTTGGGTAGTTTAGTTTGTAATAAAACATTGTATTTTATAAACTACATGTGTTTTGTGTGCAAAAATCTTAAATTGTAAAGGTATTAAAGCTGTCAGATGAATGTAGTGGAGTAAAATGTACAATATTTCTCTCTGAAATTTAGCGGAGTTGAAGTAGAATGTGGCATGAAAAGATAAGACTCAAGTAAACTACAAGTACCTCAAATGTGTACTTAAGTACAATACTTGGAGTAAATGTACTTAGTTACAATCCACCACTGAAAACAGTGACACTCCAAAGTGACCGTTTGCTCTGGTTGTGATTGACATGAAGGCTAGAGGCCACTACTCTACCTTGTTATTTGTTAAAGGATAAGGCTATAGTAATTTTGTCACCAAAGCCCATGAAAAAAACAAAACAATAAATTAATCTTACTAACAAGTATTGTCTCTGTAATTAGGCACAGTGGTGATTCAAACCAAATGCTAACACTAGCCTGCAGCACCGTTAGCCTTTACAACAGAGCCGCTTCAATACACTTGTTAGATAATGTTTCTCTGTTGATTTGGGTTTGTCGCTGTATGCGTGGTGGAAAATAATGTAAACTCCCTCTAGTGGACAGAACGAGTAACAACAACCACATGCTTAGCATTGACAATGCATAAGCCTGAGTAGTGTAGTACATATTTATAACAGGCTGCATATGAGCATTAAATATTCTAATACTTTTCGAATATATATAAAAAAAAAAGAAATGAAAGAGTAGAGACTGAATGGACAATTTTCTTTAGCGGATCAAAAAAAAAAAAATCCTTTTTAAAATCAATATTTTGTCTCAAATTATTGATTAATTTGGTAAGAAGCCGTCTAATAAGCGGGATACTGTAGAGTCATAGTGTAATGCATCACCCTGTCGGGGGTTGTATTCGCTATAATGACCGACTCACTCTACAATATCCCTTACGCACATAATGTTTACCACCATCACAATGTCATTATAATTGCAATGTACAGTCTGTGTCAAATTTTATGGATGCAAAATGACGTAATACCCCATGAAGGAATGTCCCATCATTTGACTATATGGCCATAACATGTTTTAGACATGCTATCTAATAGCTGAGTTACGTGGATTTTGATGAAACAAAGCATCTCACTAGTACATGGCAACATGTTTATGTGTGGGGGTAGAAATGCCCTGTGTCCTTGGTCCTTTGATTTGTGTTGATTATTGCAGTACTGTCACACTGCTACGAAGCATCAATATTCATCACTGATCTTTTCATTCACATCATCCCCTTCTTCTTTTATGAACTTGTTATTGTTGGCTTTACTGTTAATAACATAGCTCTAATGGACCTTTACTCATTTGCACCGGCTCAGCAGCTCTAATTTTATTATTGCAAAATTGTATTATCCACCCACGTAGACATTTTTTTATTGAATTACCACCGATTACTGCAGACTCTTATTCGTCACGTCCTTCACACTCATTCGTGTACCTGTGGTTGCCAGGAGCAATACAGTTTCCCTGGTGTGTTGACTCCCTGTGAGGCTGCGTATTCACTTCAGGCTGGTGTCACTGAATAGGAGCACAGAGCACTGCAGTCTGAGATCAAGCTTCACACTATAATTCTGAACAACTCCCCCAGCTGTGACTTACTATTTAAAACCCCATAACGTATAGTTCCCCCACCCCCCGTTTTACTCTTAAGTAGCTTTGATTTGGGAAACAACTCATTCCATGTAGGACAGTATCAAAGTAATCTGTATAACGTTCCATCCTTTCACTGGAAATATATGATGTTTACACTGAGTAATATATTCAATCCCAAAACTCAATGTTTTTTTACGGTGGCAGAAGTACATCAAGTGAAAATATATATATATATATATATATTTTTTTTCTTTTCTTTTTTTTTCTTTTTTAAATTCAGACTTTGGATTCTTTGGCACTCCACTGGAATTTAAAATGAAATTATGTCAGTTTTGAACAATGTTTACATGCACAGTATAAACATTGGTGAGCCAGTGAGGTTTAGAATTTAGTACTAATGTCAAGGCTTTAATATATGCTGATTCATAATTAAACATTTAATAAATGCTGTTATGGTAGAATCAGCCACGTAATATGTCTGGTAAAATATACATGCGATGAATATGATAAATACCGTAATTACAAAATGCATTTACAGATACAAAATGATATAATCATCTTTATATCATAGTTGCGTTTTGAAAGAGTTTACATTTTCAAAATGTGAATTTGCTGTAGCAAGTAGTCAATGGTAAATCCAGCAACTTTTTAAAAAGGACAAATGCCGCAAGCAAATTTACTCGGCAGTCAACTCGGCAGTTGGGGAGTGTAAATGTCGGAATCTTCCAGTTAAGCCCAGTTCAGACCAAAGGGAATTTATCAGAATACAGCTTGGAAAATCTGCTTAGGAATTTAGGAAATAATGGATAGGATATTACAACACAATGCAATTCTGCTAAATAATACCTCACATTCATTATTAGTTCGTCTTGTTTTCAATTTAAAACAATGGATGGATATCCAAATACAGTACACATTTACTATAGGCTCAGTCTGCCACTTTTAAAAAAACTATTCCACTGCTCGTTCCATGGTATCAGAATTTTAGCTAGTCATCATGGAATCATTAATTGGTCATGTGAGAAGGGCTGGGAAGACTGGCAGAACAGGGAGCCAAATGAGAGTACTCTGATCCAATGGAAATCACAATTAGCCCAATGGATTCGGGGGGGGGGATCATATTTCAGGGAGGGGCCAGTGCCACCCTATGCCCCTCTTCTAGCCCCTCCCCTGCACCTTAACCCTTGTGTTGTCTTCCCGTCAACCTTGAAGAAAGAAAAAAAAAAAAAGACGTTTGTTTTTGCTTTTTCCGTTTTAAATTGTTACATTTTTGAAAACGGGTCAATGTGACCGAAGTCAACACAAGGGTTAAGTTGAAAAAACTGGAAAAGAGCCAAACGTCAACTTCAAAGCAAAATAACGGGCTGAGGCAGTTTTGTGTGACTCGGTCCGAGTCACTATGTCTCTTTCCCGTTTAGAGAGCCAGAGCTGTGTATAAACAGGAAATCTTTCATCGGCGCACACACAGAATGGACAGCTGGCGGACCGTGACCGATATTTGCTGAACTTCCGAAAAAAAGTGCATTGGATTAGAATCCCAGACTCTACCTTGAAGGACATCATATTACTGTGTTAAGCTTATCACCTTGAAAGCTCAGAATTTGGACCTTCAAGGTTCAGAGCTGTGAAGCAGCTCATTCTGTCCGTGTGTGAAGCTAACGCTAGCTTAAACACTGCAGAGCTGCCAACTGTACCATTAGCAGAATTAACCAACACTCACAACTTGCCAACTACCCTCGCTTTGCCAGACCATCCGCACGCTGCGGAGCGGAGGAGGGTCACAGCATTCCGGGATGGGAGAAGAACGTACTCTGGTTTATAGCCATTTCTTTAAACCAATCACAATCGTCACGGGCGGCGCCAAGGTGATGAACAGTGGTGCGAGAGAAAACTCTGATTGGACAGATAGTCTAGCTAGCGGTCTGGATTTACCCTGCAAAGATCTGAGGAGCAGTTAACCATAGTCCTCACAAATCCACCGGAGGTTAAAATTTCAACACAAAGAAAGCGGAAGGAAACTGACCTTGCCGAAAAGACATTGCATCTGGTGGAATTTCCTGCAGATCCGGAGCAATCCCGGAAGTGGAACGTCGTGGATATAGACTACATGCCGACTAACGGTATATAGATATACTGTACCTCTACTTCTGAATGTCACGATTATATTTGAATATAGCACTTTTAAATGTATTAAACATGGGAGCTAAACAGGTCAGTTTTGCTGTAGAAAACTAGGAGAGTTTGCTTGTTTTCTCTGTCTGACAACATGCATTTTATCTGATGCTGTAGAAAGATTTTGTGGTAATAGTTGCGTAATGATTGCAAGTTCAATTACAGTCGCAGTATCGCTCGGAAAAATTGTAGCTCGATATTTTCCCTCAATTATTTAGGCCTACTCTGTGCTGTATATTTAGGAGACATTATAAAAAGGAAGAACAAAATACATGAATATGGTCATGAAACCCACAAATGTATACAACACACACACGACTCGACAGAAAGCGGTTACAGTTTGTACAAACCGATTGCTCTTCCCAGCTCAGTATCAGATTTTCCGATAGAAAAAGCCCCCTGATGTAATAAAACCATCAACCAAACTCAGGTTAAAAAAAAAAAAAAAAAAAAAAAAAAAAAAAAAAAAAAAAAAGCTACAGCGCCCCGGAAATTGGTTTTGATGTTTACTTTTGACCATTTTGCATGGTTGGTTCAGTCAAATGTGATTTTTCTTCTCGCACTTCCACTGATAGCAAAGTGGACTGAATGTGAAGCAGCTCTGATTATTGATGCGTGTTGTCAAGCACGTTCCCTGTCCAAAATGAGACGTCTGTCCCATTAATCATTAACAAAGACGTGGGATGCCTCCGATGAACTAAAACGGGCAGTCCGTTTGCACATTTGTCAACACAAAATACGTGTTCTTATGAGGCTGGTGATTTTTATTTTTCCTTCAGTTTCCTATGTTTTTATCTCTATTTTTTGATGAGGCCTTTTTGCATGCAGACGAATGTTTCTTCCTGCACCTTTACTGATAGCTAGATGCAGCCAGGAAGAGAATGTAAAACAGGCTGTAGTATTAATGTGTTTTGTCAGGGAAGTTCTGCATCCGAAATGCAATGTCTGTCCCATTCATCACGAGCACCGGGGAAAGGTGTGGGAAGCCTCGATTGAAATAAACTAGTCCATTTGCATTTTGTCTACATAAATATGTCTACCACGATGCTGATGATTCTTTATGTTCAGTGTTTTTGATTGTAATTTTTTTTTTTTTTTTACAGCAGTTTTATACCACAGCGATACATTTTCTTCTTTATGTAAATGTGAAAATATATGCCCCATAAGGAGATCAGAGGACAAGGCAGCATGTTTACTGAAGGATGATTATACACGGCAACAAAATAGCTTGCATTGTGAAAGATTTCCTCCAAGGATTTCACAGATTTCGAACATGAGGACGACCTCTTTTGTTTAATTTCTGACAATCTTTATTCAGACATCGGCCAGGAAGCATGGCAGATCTGCCACGGTAGTACATCAACAGGGCTGATTTCGTTTTGCTGCACTGAATGATTTCCCTACCAGTGTCAGTCAGATCCACTGAGGAGTTCAGTCTATCTCTGATCTTGCTCCATATCCACTTCTACGGTTTGGAAAAAAATAAAAATAAAAGAAGAAAAAACTTCCGTCAAGAAGAACATGAAAAGCATACTGTCCTCTCCAGAGAATGACAGCATTGGTTATTTGTTCAAACTTAAAAGAAACATGTTTATGTTCATTGCCATGGCAAAGCAAGAAGTGGTGTGATGTCCTTGTCTAACAGAAATAAAGCGGGTCCGGGTCGAGGAGGATGGTACAAAGGGTTTGACTATACGACTCAGAAGACCGTGATACACATCACATCCTTTAACCAACACTCAATAATGGAGTCCTTTAACCATGACCACAATTTAACCCGGGAAGTGTTGGTACCTAAACTTACCCATTCCCAGACCTATCTCCACAGCGCTGTGGAGATATGTCTGGCTACACCACACATATATTCTGGGATAGGAGGAAAAAAATAAATAAAACGCTCTGGATTGTTTGCATTTCTTTAAACCAATCACAATCGTCTTGGGTGGTGCTAAGCTCCGGACGCAGTGACGCTGGCTCTGCTGAATAGTCTCGGGAAGCAACTTGTTTTGGTGCCGTAAAAATATTCTCTGTAAAGCTTTGCAATCATTCCCCTAAAGACCCAAGCAGGCCTGCTTTGTTGCACGATACAAATTTTCCTCAAAACGTAGCTTGCTAGCCTCCAAGTTTGTTGTGGTTTCCCCGAAGGGAACAGAGTTTGAGAAGAGCAACACACAGAGAACAGAAAGGGAAGGGGACATTAGTTTATTTATCAGGGACCATGCACAGTTACAGGCCCTGTACCAGAGTTAGCTATACAGCTAATTTACATCTGTGGTTCATCTGGTGGCGTCAGAAATGAAGCAATTATCCAGACTACTCAAAGCCTAACCACAGGAATGGCCAATCAGTAAAAAAAAAAAAAAGCTCATGGTTTGAACAGTCTGTTTTGTTGATAAGATATATAACCTTATCAGAAAGACGACTAACCCTCCAACTGTCAGCTACAGAGTCAATCAGCCCGGTGACCATAATACTGCATATCTGCAGGGTATTGATATTGTTGATCAATACCAATGATTTGACAATTCTGACCTTTCAAGCTTTCTTTCTAGCCTGTGCTCTGTTGTGGAACAAAGACTCCCTGCCCCCAATGGTCCCAATCTTTTCTCCCAACCCATAGGCCGCTCTACAGTAGAAAGAGGTTTCTGTGTTTTAAGCCCCCAATGTCCCAATGTAGGCAATAGGATTAGGCAATGGTTAGGGTTATGGTTAGGTGCCTTAAAGTCAACGGCCGCAGCGCTGCCTGGAAGGAGACGTTGGGGGCTTAAAACACCATCGAGCTAGGAAGAGGTGCCACGAGTGAGCAAAATAATTCAGCTGTAATGGTTAAAGCTAAAAGATAGAGATGTAATGACACACTAAACACGTGTCACGATTTTAACTTCACGATTACATTTTCTCACGATTTTCTTAACAGGCTAAGCTGCAGACAAATGACTTTTAGACTTTTAGATAAATATTCCTTTATTTATATAAACTGAAAACACGTTCTTATCTTATCAAAAGTGCAATTGAAGATTAGATATCTAAAACAAATCCCACATTAAAATAACTAAATGAATAAAAAAAATGTCTTGAAATAAATGAACTGAGAAGACCGTAGTAATGTCTGAAATCAAACAAGTGAAATTAATAAGTAGATTGCACCCTGGGCCGTTTAAAAATTGCATGGCAATTCATTTTTTTATCTCAACCGGTTGTAATCTTTACACATTTATATCTTTTTTTTTTTTTTTTTTTTTAACTGATTCACGATGCATTGTTACATCCCTGATAACATATCTAACTTTTTATATTAATATTGAATCATGCAATGTGTGAATGTTGTTACATAATACAACTGAACACAAAGACCCAACCACGTTTGCAAATTTTATAGCCACGTTAGAGGTGTGGGTTCTGGGGATGGCAATGTCGGTTCAGTCGGTCCACCACCTTGATCCAGACTGAAATATTAGCTATTATGTGTTTGATCAAAATACAGGCTGGCCCCATTTAAAACTCGAGGATTAAAGGTGCTCTAAGTGATGTGACGCGTTTTTTAGGCTACAACATTTTTGTCACATACAGCAAATATCTCCTCACTATCCGCTAGCTGCCTGTCCCCTGAACACACTGTGAAAAAACGCGGTCTCTGTAGACAGCCCAGGCTCCACAAACGGCAACAAAAACAAACTGCGCCAACTTGCCCCAAAAACCATAACAAACAGTGTTCCAGCCAATAACCGACAAGAAGGAGCTGGTTGAGTCATGAATATGCATTGTGGAAGTAGCCTACATGCGTGTGTTCAGGGGACAGGCAGCTAGCGGAAAAATGTTGTAGCCTAAAATACGTGTCACATCACTTTTTTCCTTGGCGCCCCCCCTACTCATGTTTAAGAAAAGCTGAGTCCCCCCCCGAAACCGAAGCTGAGGTAACTCTCGAGATAGAGCCTTACTTTCTTTTGTGATACAGAGCCATTATCAGCACTGTTACATTTCTCCGCCATGTTAAAATAGTGATGCCGTGGCAGCAGGAAAAACGAGGATACAACAAAATATATAGTTTTCATACAGACTTTTGTATACATTATATATTCTAGTGTATTATCATAATTTGTTTAGCATGTGCAAATATTTTTTTTTACCTCAACCTCAAACCAGATAAAGACTTGCGCCCCCCCTGTGATCTTTGCCGCCCCCCCTGGGGGTGCCCGGACCCCAGGTTGGGAACCACTGACTTAGAGCACCTTTAAATGAGGGAATAAAATCTACATTTGCTTTTTACACACACTGTTCTACCTCGTTTCTAATTCAATTCAACTTTATTTCAGACACACCGGTCCATATCAGTATAAAATATGTAAAACACAACAGAGGCAAGACAAAAAAAGTAATATAAATTGAATTTCATAAGATCAAAGTGATTAAAACACATATTTGTTCCAATATTTGCAAAAGCAAGAAGTGTACCTTGTGTCACTCTGTGTGGGCTCAGTTAAAGCAATTATAATTAGGCTACATTTTAACAACTTTTTTATTGTTACTTTACTTTTTTCTGTTTACTTGAAGGTATTGACATAACTGTGACATGACACTGTCATATTTGACATGACACTTGCGTGTCATGAATGTGCCATAAACAAGTCATAAACGTTCATGACTTCTGTCATTAAGTGTCATTTGGTTTTTGTCATGACGAGTTGACATTGTTTGGGTTGTCTTGATTATGACAACTTGACATTAATCAAAGTGACATTACCAGAAGTTGTCTTGGTCATGACAAGTTGACATAAAATTTGTTAGGGATGTCTTTGTAATGACATCTTGACATTATCCAGGATGACATTACCAGAAGATGTCTTTGTCATGACAACTTGACATAATGTCATCCTGTTTACTGTCAAGTTGTCTTAATAAGGACACTCCAAAGCAATTTAATGTCAAGTTGTCATGAAAAATACATCGTCTGGTAATGTCATCCTGGTTAATGTTAAGTTGTCATGACAAATACATCTGGTAATGTCACTTTGATTAATGTCAAGTTGTCATAATCAAGACAACCCAAACAATGTCAACTTGTCATGACGAAAACCAAATGACACTTAATGACAGAAGTCATGAACGTTCATGACTTGTTTATAACGTTTATGACACGTTCATGACAGTGTGATGTCATAGTTATGTCGATACCTTCAAGCAAAATTTTACCCATTTTTTGAATAAGTTAAGCGACACACACAACATTTCTTAAGGGAGCTGAAAGGTGGGAACATTACTAGTCACAAACCTATGACTCACACTTGTCCATCTTGGCAGTTTGAGAAAGATTCCGAACACAATTATAAGAAAATTAAATTTCGCCATGATGCATTAATGTGTTAGCCTCGTGAGACCGTCCTGATCTTGCGAGCTCCAGTTTTCCACTCGCAGATCAGTCTGGCATCTTGAGGCAGAGAAAATTCGGAGCCGTTGCCAAACGACCGGGCCAATCAGCGTTGGTTTTGAGGTGGGTTAGGTGGTGATAGACAGATGGTTTATCCAATCAGCTAACCAGTATTATCAGACAGCGGTAGCCCTAATTCTGTTAGCCGCTCGCTAATGCTTTTTTTCTCTTGGATCCTTCTTTTGGAATATGGTCCGGGAACCTGAAATGGTGCCTTTTATTCCTAAATTCTCGTTACACAAACGGCAAATCTCCTTTACCGACATGTTGCTTGCTTGCTGAGCTAACGAGCTATGCTTTGCCTGAAGCAGCAGGGGCGGGCTTGTGGTTGTATTTTCATACGCTTCGTGGATCTGATTGGTTGATTTGGCCCGTCTATCACCAACATAGGTGATAGATGATGGTTCATCCAATCCGCTAACCAGTATTTTCGCCCCTTCCCAAAAGTTCTCCAACGAGAAGTTCCCAGATGGATATGCCGAGCGAATGCGAAGCAATCCATCTGGGGGAGTCAGGTTAGGAATGTGTAGCTGCAAAACTAAAAAGGCAGTGAAGTATTCTGCAAAGTTTAAATGTGAAACGGATGAGAAATGTAGGAGCCACATACGGTTTGTTGTTTATGGTCACATTTATATTATTTATTGATTATTATATTGTGCACTTATATAGTAGGTGGTGGTCGTGTTCATCGCGGCTTGAGTGGAAGTAATTACATTATATGTACTTGCTTCACCTGGGGTTTTGGGGCTTTGACAGAGAGGGGGGGGAGCCAGGGAGCGAACACTTTCTGTTGACCGCCGCACTAACGCACTTATTTCGACTCACAAAGTAACTTTGTAGTTTACGTGTGGAGGAATAAATCATGGCAATACAATCTTGAGCGCGTCACAGTGTGTTTATGCATCTCTCAGGGTTCAGTCCCTCACGGCTGCGGCACTTGTTTGACTGCTTACAACCGCAACAAGAAGTGTTAAGTTTGCATTAATGACAACAGCAATTAGAGCTGGCAAATTGGAGCGCATACAAAAAACAGTAAGGGTTCTCTAAAATATGCCCTAGCAGTAGCCTGTCTCAAGGTAAAGGTTTCTGAATTCGAGAATGTATTAGTTTTGGTGGAAGTCCACCTCCCCCTAACACTCTTTGGTGGACTTCACATGTAGCAAGCTGCTACTGATGACTGATTTCCTGTAATGGATTTATAACAGTAGATGTGCGTGCCCAGGAACAAAGCTCTTCAGCCAAAATGGCAAATTCCCCTACAGTCGCAGTACTTTTAAAGTACTTTTCACTAGAACTTTGGGTCGGGTCTCTGCTGTTAACTAGCTTCCTCATCTCTGGAATGAAAAAGTGACATGTGTGCCAGAAACAGAGGAGAACAGACGAGAGGGGGATCGGGGAGAGAGGCTTGTGTAGGAGGAGAGACTTTCCATCAGTGCTGTTACAAACTGTACTGGTTCCCAAGAGAAATTGATAGAAACTATACAATTGTTAACGGAAAAAGAAATCACCTTCAAATGATGGTTACTTCACTGTGTTAATCTCAAGGGAAGCACAGAAACCCGTTTATGAAGCTTTTATATGCTCTTTTTACACACCCCTTCAAAATCAATGGCTTCAAAGGACCTTATAAACTTTTTTTTTTTCAAAGTTTCAGAACTTTATACGTTGAAGAAGCTATATGTGCAGGGAACAGATGGACTTTTTGGCAGACTTTTCAGTTACAGTGTGTGGGATTAAGACAGGCTGCATTAAATAACCTGAACATCCTCAGTAAGAACAGCCAGCTCTGGCCAGTCTAATCCATTGCCACAGTGTTATCGGACCACTGCAGGTTGTTAATAACGTGAACCCCCCCTGCCCTCCCTCAAAGTAGTCGCGACCGGGCCGCCATGTGGACTATTGGATGGACTCGAAGCCTTCTGGCTCTGTCAGAAATACACCAACAGCTAGTTTGTTACGGTCCCAGCGTGGTGACAGTGCTGGGGTCAGTAAGTGGTGGGATCTGTCTGTGTCAGTAAGTAATACTGTTAGTCAGGGTCTAATGAACAGTGCATTAACATCCAATATGACCTTTCTATCCACCAGTTCAAGTCACAGTAACAATAAAACATTGTATTCCCCTCTGTAGACTACTCTGGGTTGAGTAGGAAGTAAATAAGCTATACCACTGGAATATATGTAAAGCATTTAACTTTTTAAGCACTTTTTTTTTGCCAAGAAATATGTCCAGGAGATAATGTCCATATATGTTATATATTATAGTCATTGCATGCCATTAAAATAAAGGTTATAATCTAAAAAACAAAACTCAGTCAAGTTTTAACAGATGGCTAGACGTCTTTTTTTAGGCGGTGCTGTTATCAGCTGCTCAAACAAAAGTCTCGATAAAACAAAATGAGAATATTTAATATACTGACAGCTTGGCTCTACTGTACATCCCTTACTTTTCACCATAGATATGAGGTGGTAGGGCCCGACTCTACCTCCTAGTTGGGTAACTAAGCCTTTATCATCTATTGGTGAGCTGGATCACCCATGTTAATATTCAACCTGGCACCGTAAGATGACGCAGTGTGAAGAGTGACATGGTAGGGAGTAGTATTAAAAGACTGAAGCTCCATGAAAGGAGGAAGGTTGGGATGCTAGTGTTTGTGTCCTGTTTGACAACCAACTGTCAAGGCTGACGTTTCTTAAGTTAACGTTCCTTAAACAAACGCAGGACTTTCACCCAGAAGGCCAGTGTTCGTTTCCCATGTGACACTAAATGTCAACGCTGACTTTTTTACGTAACATTCCTTACAAAACTACTAAACAAACAGGACTTTCACCCTGGAGACTGGGGTTTATTATACAGAAATTAGCCTAAAAACACAGTTATCAATGCCACTTTTCTTTTATGTACAAAGTAAATAAGGAATAATGCAATTTGGCTGCCTAAAACGTGCCGTGTAAAGGTGAGTTGTTTTTCATTTGGAGGCCACAGTTCTGAGACAAAAGGGTTTTAAATTTCATCAGCTGTCTGCCATTTACAATGCTGTTAAGACCATTGTCAAATATTTGAAGAAGCCGTATGATCTCTTTATCATCCTTCCACAAACATGTCCTCATTCATCAGGAGGCGTGGTGCCTCCACAAAGACAAACGCAGACATATGGCATCTGACAGCAGACTTTAAGAAGCCATTTAATTACAAAAGTTGTGATAAAACAAAATGAGAATGAGAATATTTGCTTTTAAACCGAATTTCTGGGTTTTGGGCCCTTTGGCAAGTACGTCAAAATGTTTTTAGTACTTAGTCACTTAACATCACTGTGTGTTTCAGATTCTTTATTAATTTATGTATTTCATAAAATACAAAATCATGTATTGCATGTTTGCTTCTAATTATAAAGTGGCAAGTAATTCCTGCTAATTCCTTCCTGTAATAACTCCACTTTCATATCTGGAGTGTTATTTTTCCACACGGACTGTGTGATAACTAATTTCACACTAATGTGAGTCTGAAAAAAATTCCAGATTTAAATATCTGTCAGAGGGGGGCAACGTGAACATCTCTGCTTCCACTGTGAGCAAAAAGGTGTTCATTTAAGACTCTGCCACAGCATTAAAGGTTAACTACCATTTTTTCAACCTGGAAACCTCAAGTTAACAGGGCGCTGACAGGCTCAGATTAAGTTTAAGTGTCTGACAACTTTATGGAAAAGATCCCTTCAGGGACAGACCTTTAAAACCTCTTTGAGACCTTTCTGTTTAACTAGAAACAGGTCTGAAGTCGCTAGTGCTAAACCCACCAGACTCCATTTAAAAAAGCAATACTTTTAGCATGTATAGAGCCAACATATTTCACATGTAAATCGGTAAACTATGTGTTTATTTCAACCAAAACTAGAGTTGTGATGGTTGGAAAAGTGAAAAGACAACCCAAAAACAGCTTTTCATAGTTTTATTTTGTTTGTCGACTTTGAATGAAGTGTATTTTATGATGCTAAAATGACTGATGAGAAATTTCTAAAAATGAGAAAATGAGAATTTATTTATATGGATTCTAGTGGGTTTAGCGGACGCAATTTCACGGATGTTTTTAGGTTTAAAAAAAGGATCTTACTCTTTAACAGAAAGGTCGACCTCCTTAGAAATCCTCTCAATAATGTCAGACAATTAGAATATTAATCTGAGTCTGTCAGTGGCAAAACAAGCTCTTTTGTGAAAGTAAATACAAGCTGGACAACTGCCCCGTTAACTTACATTGTAGCTTGTTTCGCCGGTGCTGAGTGCAGCAATCTCGCTTAATACTGGACCAATGTCAAAGATTGTTGTTCCCATCAGTCACTCAGACACGAAAACATCGGGAAATAGGGTCCAGGTTGAAAAAAACAGTAGGTACCGTTTAATGGTGGTGCCAGTGTGCACAACACATTCATTAGCCGGTGGATTAGTCTATGCAAATGTCTGAAAAAACAACCTGTTGGTAGTAATCAATAAGCTTAACAACTCTCCACATACATGTTATTGTCATTTTGTACTTTAGGAGTTTGTGTTTTTAAAAATAATACTTTTAACTTCTAAAAGTCAGTAGTTTAGGAATAAACAGTAACTAATGCTATGGACACTTGAATGTAAATGCCAATTTCATTTTCTTATTTTTTTATAATTTCAGTTAATAATCAATTCCCTGCGTAATTTTTAATCAAAATGTGACAATCAAACAAATCACGATGTAAATGGAAACGTGTAAATAAAAAGTACTTTAAATTATTATCTAGCTGCAAGTGCACAACCAAAAGATTACAGCCGATAGTGAGGGTGATTAGGGGCCTCTGTGGGGTTTCTGTTGGTTTGGTACATGCTGAAGCTGACCTGCAGCAGCCAAGTCGGGTGTTATCAGCCGATCAAATGGCCGTTATCAGTTGTTTATTACAAGGCTTGGTTGAATACTTGATTCTGATTGGTCTATCACAGAATTCTGCAGACTGTTGCTAAGCCTAACAGACCGTTGCAATGAAATGTGGAGCATACAGTAGATCCTGTCCTGGCACCATCTTTATATACAGTCTATGATTGCTACGCGGTAACTTCAGCCGTAGAGACAATAGGTAATAATAATTTAATAATTTATACTTTTTATTAATCCCCAGTGGGGAAATTACAATTTACACTCTTATTACACACTACACATAGGCCTGAAATACACACACATGCTCAGGTCCTTTTACATGCACAAATGGAGAGATGTCAGAGTGAGTGGGCTGCGACTGCTGGACAGGCGCCCTAAGTGGTTGGGGGGAGCCTTGCTCAAGGGCATCTTGGCAGTGCCCAGGAGGTGAACTGGCACCTCTCCTCTACCAGTCCACACTCTGTACTTCGGTCCATATGGGGACTTGAAACAGCGACCCTCTACGGACTGAGCTACTGCCACCCCATTACATATTTGTAACATTTCCAGGTGGTGTCAACTACAGCGCCCGGGCAAGAAGGAAACGGGATGAATGTGGACACAAACGGCAACATAAATAGTCCCAAAGAACTCCCGTTCACCTTGGTTCAATCCACCATCAACGGAAATGTCTAGTTTAAATTTGAATTAAAACAGCCACTGGAACAGCCTTGATAGCCCGCTAGCTCCCCTAACAACACCTCAGCTAATGTTGTGTCAACCCGCAGTGATTGAAACGGCAATAAGGAAACTGTCCGTCTAGCAATAGCAGGGAAGCACCTCATCGCGACTCATTCTGACGGTCAAATATACGGCTACCACAGCCCGTAAGAGGGGATAAAATGCGAGCGGGGCCGATGGCTTCTGCCAAGAATGTATTTGCTGCCAACAGCTGGCTTTCAGGTAGCTTTCGGGTAGCTTGTCGCTCCACTTCGCGTCATGGTCCTGCATCAACCCTGCCGGGGGTTGTATTTGCTATAATGACCACCTGGCACTACTGTACATCCCTTACTTTTCACCATAGATATGAGGTGGTAGGGCCCGACTCTACCTCCTAGTTGGGTAGGTTGTCATCTATTGGTGAGCTGGATCACCCATGTCAATATTTGACCTGGCGCCGTAAGATGACGTAGTGTGAAGAGTGACATGGTAGGGAGTAGTATTAAAAGACTGAAGCTCCGTGAAAAGAGGAAGGTTGGGATGCTAGTGTTTGTGTCCTGTTTGACAACCAAATGTCAAGGCTGACGTTTCTTAAGTTAACGTTCTTATGTAACGTTCCTTAAACAAACGCAGGACTTTCACCCAGAAGACCAGTGTTCGTTTCCCATGTGACACTAAATGTCAACGCTGACTTTTTACGTAACATTCCTTACAAAACTACTAAACAAACAGGACTTTCACCCTGGAGACTGGGGTTCGTTATACAGAAATTAGCCTAAAAACACAGTTACTGTTACAGTTACACAGCCACTTTTCTGTTATAGTAAATAAGGAATAATGCAATTTGGCTATCTAAAACGTGCCAAACATGCTTGGTAAACATTCCCCAAAGTATGTAAAGGTGAGGCTGCGACATCAGCTGTCTGCCATTTAACAATGCCGTTAAGATAGGGTGACCAGACGTCTTGGTTTGACCAGGACAGTCCCGATTTGACCGGGACAGTCCCGATTTGACCGGGACAGTCCTGATTTTAAATTGCGTTTTCCGAGTCCCGACAAAAGCCTGTCGGGACGCTAAAATGTCCAGGTTTACACCAGGAGCCGGGGGCTTCGGCCCCAAATGTGTTGAGTGTAGCCCCGAATGTAACTTTGTCCAGTTTATTTTTCCGAGGCGAATAGAACAGGCAGCTACGTGCGGGGTCTGACCATGCTGTATTTGTTGCTATCACCTAGCAACCGTCTCTACGTGACGAAAGCTGGAAAGGTTTCATTTTCGGAAGAATCCTAGCCAAATCAGTCTAATACATTGATGCCATCAACACAAAGTTTAGGAGCGCAATACTAATGATTTAGTTTGAAGTTCCTGTGAGGTGACATTTCCAGTCTACGGGTCAGACTCAGACACACGGAGCTCTGAAGCAGACCTGCTTCACTCTCTCTGTAAAATGCAGCGCAGCTTCAGGTTTGTGGACGCGCTCTGCTGCTGACATGCTACAGGAGATGTGTTGCGTTTGTGCTCCGTGTATTTCTGCAGTAGTTTCGGGTTTCCACCTCTGATGTCGAGCAGCGTTCAGCCACTTCCATAGCTAAACTCTTTGTCTAATTCAGAGACCCAAACGGGGCTCTGTGTCTATCAGAAGGTCTGAGATCTACCTAATCAGCAGAGCAATCACTTAATGCATGGCAGACTATGGTGCAGATAGATTATTTTCTGAAATATAGTGGCGCCTATTACACTTTATTTTTCTCAAAATATCACAACTCCTCCAAATCTCAGAGAACACAGATATATTTTGAATGTGCACAACGTTTTTTACATGAGCAGAAATCTTAATCAGTCCAGGGGTTTAATTAATAAATTTAAATTAATTAATGTATCATTGAGGTGAATAATTGTCATATGCACATTTAAGGAGGTTACTTCCTCAACAAAAGTCGCAAAACAGGAGGGAAGAGTAAATGATGCCTATAGGCTACATGTGTGCTGACTCAGATATAATAAGAAAAGTCGATCTACAGGAGAATAAATAGTTGAACGCAATACAGAATGCCCGAGAGCCTTACTTCAATAAATTCCATTATGTTTCTATATTTGGATTGTAATCTATGTTTCTCATTAGATAAAGATATTTGCAGCACACATTGATTCAGAAAAAGGTAGAAATAGTGAATCAAAATTCACCAGAATGCAGGAAATTAAGTGTCTAATGCTCAAAATTTTCAATAAATCATTTTAATTCTTTTGGCGTTATTGGAATAAATAAACACTTCAAAAAATATTTTTTTGAAAAAATCTCAACATAAATCTCACACTAAACTGAAAAAGGCTGTTGCTGCCATTTTGTTAATTTTACAAGAAAAAACACTGTTATTATTAGATGAGGAGCCTACAATCAAGTTACTGTCAGTGTCTATGTCTGACCTGGGCTGGCACATGTTCACGTTAAAAAGCGTGTGGGTAAAGTGTCCCGGTTTTAGTTCTGGGGAAATCTGGTCACCCTACGATAAGATCATTTTCAAATATTTGAAGAAGTCAACTTACTCTCTTTAACATCCTTCCACAAACATGTCCCCATTCATCAGGAGGCGTGGTGCGTCCACAGACCGATGGCATCTGACAGCAGACTTTAAAAAGCCATTCAACCATTTAATTACCGGTCCACTGGATTGCTTTTAACAGTGTTTGACATCTTGCTACCTGGATGACTAATATGAATCCACGCAGACATTCACCAAAGGCATCCTTGTTCCTATCAATGCTAAATCCTGTACCTAACCCTTCAGAGTTTGTCTTTAAGGTTGGATGAGGTGTAGCTCAAATAGAAGGGTAACGTCCCTCCCCTTCCAGTGGACCTCATAGGACTGTATTTTGGAAAAAAATAAGTATGGTAATAAATAGGGAGAGACTGATTATTTTTTGATCCCATCTGAATTGAGCCATGAATTACACATATGATGTTCGTCAATTTAAAAGATCATTTTGCAAGTTTGTTGCAAGCGCTCTGTAAACTACGTATCTCGTCACCTTGCTTGATGCTCGCTAGCTAGCTAGCTTAGCTCTGGTCCACAACACATGTAACATTTTCTTACCTGATGCGTTTTATCCAGTCTTTTGATCAGCCGGGAAGCGAAAGAACGAACAAGACCCGTTGTTTATGTGAGTAACGGGACATCCCGGTAGGAAACACAAAGACACGGTAGCTTCAGCGAGACCTCAATTATGAAGCAATTATACTTCAACGGCTATGACAAATTGAGACTTCCTTGACTTGGAAAATTATGTTTATGTTCATTGTCAATGCAAACGGGATCAAAAAAATATGCATCTCTCCCGCTTCACTACAGTACATGCTCTTTTCCCAAATAAGGTCCCATGGTAGTCCACTGGAAGGGGAGGGACTTCGCCTCTCTATTGGAAATAAGAAGACAAATGAGGGATAACAGGACAGCACCTTGTAGTGGGCCCCCGAATGCCACCAACTGCGGCCCGTTGGCAAGATAGTGTGGTGGTTGGGGGTCAGCTGGCTGCAAGTTTTCGGTTTTGTTTACTATTCTCTATTTTGTTTCTTGGTTAGTTTTCTCTCCTCTGTGTTTTTCTGTTGGCCTGCCTCTCTCTCTGTGCCTACTCTGCTCTCCCCCTCCCACTGCTGCTGCCAGCTGATTGAGCGCACCTGGTTACCATCCCATCATCACCTCTCGTCTGCAATGAAGACCCCCGGCTTAACAGACCATCTCCGCTTGATCGTTGCTCCAGTCACCCAGGTGAAACCCAAAGCTAACACTCTTTGAAATCCTCTTGTTTTCTTATCTGTTGCCTAGCCCTCACTTACCTTTTGTGTCTTTTCTCCTCAGTCACCATCTCCATCTCCGACCGTCATCTCCAGTCAGCTGGCTTCACCTCACGGACCCCCCCTCCCTCGGCACCCAGCTTCAGCCTCTCCTCGCTTCCTCTGCTCTCCAGTCCCGGTGCCTCTCCCTCAGCTCCTCGTCTACGGCTTCCCCGCGCTCCCCTGAGTATCCAGCCCCAGTGCCTCTGCCGCGACTCCCCTGAATATCTCTGCCCTCCAGTTTCTCTACCCATCCCTTAGCTGCTTCCCCATTTCTGGCGTCTGCCTCCCCACTCCCCCTTTTCCCCCTAAATCCTTAAACCTTTTTGTTGCGAGCTCTGCACTTGAGTCTGTTCTGTTCCCCCCTTGTAACAGATAGCCCGTAACCCAGGGCATCCACCTGCATCGACAACGCCATAACCCCAGAGCTGGAATGTAACTAAGTACATTTACTCAACTACGGTCCTTAAGTTCAAATTTGAGGTACTTGAACATGAGTCTTTTCTTTTCATGCCACTTTCTACTTCTACTCCACTTCATTTCAGAGAGAAGTATTGCACTTTCTACTCCACTACATTTATCAGCTTAAAGTGATTGTTCGGAGTAATTTCACCCTAGGGTCCTTTGCACCATGACCTCGAGCCAAACACCCCCCCAGAAGCTTTTTTCACCTGGGTCGAACATTGGGAGAGTTAGCGTAGAGTAGCGTTATCAGCTGAATAGCGTATTAGCCTAGGGGCTAATGGACCCAGGTTTGTATCTCGTAAATGACCCCTCTAATAATGCCCGAGATGATACCAAACTTCTACACTAGTACATATAGGTTATGCACTCATAAAACGATGGATTGGAAAGTTTGTAAGTACACCAGAAGTTTATGAACACTTGCCTGCTCTCTTCTGCTCTCTGTTGCTGCTGCTGCGGCTGCTACCTGCAGTTAGACGAGTGCTTAGGGCCGTCTACAAATTACTACACCGAAAAGAGATACAACAAAAATATTTATTAATTTAATGATTAAATAAGGTAATGTCTCCAAACTTACTTCAATTATTACTTGTATCCTGCTAGTTATACTACAGCACTTACTTAAAAAAAAAAGGTAAATTAATAAATATTTTTGTTGCATCTCTTTTCGGTGTTGTAATTTGTAGACGGCCCTAAGCACTTGTCTTACAGCAGCAACAACAACAGAGAGCAGAAGCCAGCAGGCAAGTGTTATTTACATAAACTTCTGGTGTACTTTTCAAACTTTCCAATCCATCGTTTTATGAGTGCATAACCTATTTGTACTACTATAGACGTTTGGTATCATTTTGGGCATTATTAGTGGGGTAATGTTAAGAGACATAAGCCCCTGCGCTAAGCTATTCAGCTGATAACGCTGCTCTACGCTAACTCTCCCAATGTTCAACCCAGGTGAAAAAAAGCTTCTGGGGGAGGGGGGGTTTGGCTGGAGGTCATGGTGCAAAGGACCTTAGGTTGAAATTACTCCGAACCATCACTTTAAATTACTAGTTACTTAACAAATTTTAAGATTTGAAGAACACATGTAGTTTATCAAATATGATGTTTGATTATAAAAACTACCAACAAATACATAAGCCTACAAGTACAGCTGAAACGATTAGCTGATCACACACACACACACACACACACACACACACACACACACACACACACACACACACACGGTTTGGATCGTTTCCAGTTTAAAAAAAATTTGAGGATTTTTCTGCATTGAGTACTTTTACTTTTAATAGTTTAAGTACATTTTCCTGATGATACTTGCATACTTTTAGTTAAGTAACATTGTCAATGCAGACCTTTTACTTGTAACTTTGATATTAGTACAGCAGCAGTATGTGTTGAGGCCCAAGTGAGAAGCACAGGGAGAAAAAGAAATGACCCTCGCAGCGCTATCACAGTCATCTAAATGGAAGAGGACACTGAGGGGAGGTCCCGAGAGTCTCAGGAGGGGTCTGGGATGGTCCAGGAGAACTGCACCACTATTCTACAGCCACTGATTGGATTTACACACACTCAAATAATCAATGTTAGCCTGATAAAGGAAAGAGTGCAATATTACCATTTAGTTAGCTTTATCTGATTAGCTTAATTAGAGTAAGCATTCCATTTTAATCACTCCTCTCGGCGTGATTGATTCCCACATGTCTTTTGTTATGCTTAATTGTCTGTTTTTTCCAAGTTGTAAACCAACAAGTCCAATCCATGCCAGTTCAGGGCAACCAGAGAATTTGGTGTTAAATAAAACAGAACCCAAAACGCAGGCGGTTGCGCGCACACACACACACACACACACACACACACACACACACAATTTCATTGTGACATGCAGTCCTTTGAACATAAAATTCACTATACGTAGATCAAATATATTGTGGCGTCATCGGATCACATACAGATCGGATACAAATACTACAGTAAATATAGAGCAGTAATGAAAGAAGACAAAGTCCTGGGCAAAGTGTTTTTCAGCGGCTTCGTCCTTTCAGACCTTTACATCAATTTCATGAAGCCATTAGAGAACCAAGTCAATGGATTAGAAATCCCATTGATCACACGGATTCCCATTTATCCAATGCTGCGTTTGCATAAATCTACTGCAGGACTTTACACCGCTAGCTGGCACGCTGAAGGTGTTCAATATCTCGGTTTGCAAAGCAGTCTGTTTACATCACAATGTTCACAACCATTAGGGTTTCCTGCACATTTTCTTTTGTTTCAACTTACGGATATGGCGTTCCATTGGTTTTTCTTACAGTAGAGCTTTGCAATATAAATCAATCACAGCTCCTTTCCACCACAGAAACTTGTAACTTAATGTGTAGCCATTTTCGTGTGTTCAGGGTTTGTTTCCACGGTTCTCAGCTTTGGGCACGAGTTCCTAGAACTAAATTATAGCCGTGCTCAGTTGGTAGTCTTGCCAGACCTATCTCCACAGTGCTTTGGAGAAAGGTCTGGCTACACCACACATACATTCTGGGATAGGAGAAAAAACGCTCTGGGTTGTTTGCATTTCTTTAAACCAATCACAATTGTCTTAAGCGGCGCTAAGCTCTAGACGCAGAGACGCTGGCTCTGCAAAATAGTCTCGGGAAGGAAAATGTTTTGGTGGAACTATTTAAATGAGCTGGATAGATGGTTAAATGTCATTTGCTCTTACCAGTGTATCGCCGTGTGTACTTCGTCCACAGCAAATCCCAACCAATCAATCCCAAAACGTCACTGTTAAGAGAGGAAATGCTGTAAACAAAGTCTTTGTAAATCTTTAAAGTCATTCACCGAAAAGAACCAACACAGGCCTGCCTTATTGCACGATCAAAATGTTCTTCAAAACTTGCGTGTAGCTCGCTAGCTCAC
Organism: Perca flavescens; assembly: GCF_004354835.1. Lineage (NCBI taxonomy): Eukaryota > Metazoa > Chordata > Actinopteri > Perciformes > Percidae > Perca > Perca flavescens. The sequence continues at coordinate 26,853,094 of NC_041344.1, forward strand.
AGTTTGTTGTTTCCTAGGGTGACCAGACGTCCCGGTTTTGACAGCAGCTTTGGCAGCAGTTCCAAATAATTCCATGTAATAGTGCCATGCAATGAAAAATACCTTTTCACAAGTTCAGTGGGTGCAGTTTTCAAAAGAATGCTTTAATTCTGAAAAATAAAGTTGGTCCCACATGAAACTCACTCAATGTCTTTTAATGTTATTTCTTAGATATGTAGGCTACATACCAAGAAAATTCATGAATATTAACGGAGATACCCCATTATGTTGTGAGCAGTAGGCCTGCATGTGATGTTGGCAAAATTGTGTCTAATCTGTCTGTGTCTATGTCTGACCTGGGCTGGCACATTGATGTTAACAAGCGTGTGCGTGCACGAGCACTACGGTCACACGCAAAGTGTCCCGGTTTTAGTTCCGGGAAATCTGGTCAGAACGGCAACACACCGAGAGCGGAAGGTGAGGGACATGGATGTCCGGTAATTATCCTGGAAATGTACTTCCAAAAATGTACTTAATAAATGTGAGTTCCAGGTATTTTCATGACCGAGAGAACGAGATCCAGGGTACAAGCGGCCAAAATGGGTTTCCTCAGGAGGGTGGCTGGCGTCTCCCTTAGAGATAGGGTGAGAAGCTCAGTCATCCGTGAGGAGCTCGGAGTAGAGCCGCTGCTCCTTCACGTCAAAAGGAGCCTGTTGAGGTGGTTCGGGCATCTGGTAAGGATGCCCCCTGGGCGCCTCCCTAGGGAGGTGTTCCAGGCACGTCCAGCTGGGAGGAGGCCTCGGGGAAGACCCAGGACTAGGTGGAGGGATTATATCTCCAACCTGGCCTGGGAACGCCTCGGGATCCCCCAGTCGGAGCTGGTTAATGTTGCTCGGGAAAGGGAAGCTGGGGTCTCCTGCTGCTCCCCCCGCGACCCGACCCCGGATAAGCGGAGGAAGATGGATGGAGGTATTTTCAGTGGTAGCCTGCACAGCTGTCCACCAGGACTAGTCAAGCACGTGTAATGACAGGGACAGCTACAACACATACAGTACATCTACAGTCATCTTCAGCACGACACTCGCTGAATCCTTTTTTATTTAATAATGGTACGTTTGCACAGGGCGTGCACTAATCCAAAACTTTTAAACGCTAATGGAAAACCAAAAAATTGCGAGTTGAGCTGTACCATGCAGTGGAAAAAACAGCTTAGAGGATGTGGTTTTTATAACTGATTTAAAATAATTCAAAATTGATGTGCAGCCTCAATACTAGATTCTTTTTTTCGATAAGATGCTAGGCTACATAGATATTTCACAATGACTGATTTGAAGGAAAACATTAAAAAATCTAAATCTACAATAAAAGGAGATGGTGTGACACTTCATATCAGTACTAAAGTGGGAGCAATTCTGATACTAAGAACATCTTATCATTAACTTACAGATGAAGAATAACCATCAAGTGCCTCAAAGTGATCTGCCAGTGAGCCACTTCAGCCCATGTGGAGTGGATGAATATTTCTGCCCACACTTTTCAAATTTCCTGAAACCCCTGCTCAGCTAATATGGACCACTTTGCATAAATGTCAAACCAAAAGTCAAATAAATGTATTTCATTCTGCAGCGCAAGGAAATGTGCAAACAGAACAGTTTTTATGGCTACGCTATGGGATTGTGAGCCGAAGTTACAAAATCCATTTTCACCCAGATGATTTTTGCAGAGCTCTTTTTTTTGGCAGACACATCTCTCATAAAATGAGGGATCAGGACAGGTCCAATACCTAAAAAGGCCAGTCACCTAAATGTTTCATGTGTTGAAGACCTGTGTGCTTTTTACACATTTTTTATCTTACGCATTACTTTCTCTTATTACACAAATGTCCCATTACTTTGGCGAACAAAATTATTAATGATGAACAGCGATTATGTTCCTGTTACTTGGTTTTGGCTAAGCCATATTTAAATGTCTGCTTTTTAACAAATGTCCTGAATTCTATTTTCTCGCAGTTCAAAATTTCAAAGTGCTCAGTACAAATGAGCTTTATGATGATACTGTGTACTCAGACATTTTCCACAGAGTTTAAATACTCTGTCAATTTTTTTTGCATTAAAATCCCCCATCCAGCTGTCAGGCTGTTCTGTATTGTGTGCTGATTAAATCACATGCATATTCAAACAGTGTTAATGATAACATGAGAAATGAACAGTTAGTAATAATAATGATGGACTCTCTAACACTGTGACTGGCTTTTGTAAATCAAAATCCTATTCAATACCATACACCGCTGTAAAAAGGCAGAGTCGTATTTCTGCTATTCAAACAGGTTAACCCAATTGTAAAGCCAACAAACAAGCACATAAATAAAGAAAAATCACCTGTGCCCGTTATTGTTAATAACTAATACTGCTTTTGCAATGTCTGTCTTATCAAACGGACAAAGAAGCACATTTCCAGTGTATTAGCTCTGCTCTAATCCCTCTGGATAATTAGCTTCTTGTGCACCAAATTCTGTGGACATGTCCTCGTCACACACCTTGGATCAGCTGTAATTTGGCAGCAGCAGCATACAAATGGTCTGAGGATCTGGAATGTGACCACAGTTCTATCCGTGACCTATCTTGACTTATAGTTGTGATGGCAACGTAAAATACATATAAATATAATCTGAATTTGAGCACAAAAAATGTCTGTCATCATACATTCATCATGACATTATTGGCAACATTTGAACAACTAGAGCCAGTTTAACAAACTGGAGAGATGTTACCTTCACGTACCCATCCAGTACAGTAGGATTCTACCTGGCCATAGGTTTATTGTGTGTCATTTTGGTTAACCATAAATTCACCTTACACTAGTTACACAATGTAATGTTAATATCAATGCTTGAAATAGTCTTATCATACTACTATTACTACTAGTATAATACTTGAGGCCCATTCCAATAATGATACATGGGCTGATATTCTTTCTTCTTCTTTACATTAAACACATAGCATACACAAATGATTTTGATATTTTCCTAAAATCTTTTTCAAGAATTATGACCAAGATATGCTCCGACTTCAGGAACAGCTTTGAGCTAAATGCTAATGTTAGCAGGCTAACAGTGACAATGCTCACATGCTGGTTTATACCAGATCTAATGTTTACCACAGTCACCTAATACACTAGAAGACTCTAAAAAGACTAAAGTTTGACACCATTTCACATCTAAATGATCAATCTGTCAAAGTCACTGACTTTTATGTCACACACTATATGAGTTTACTACCAAGACTTAAAACTTTGCCACCTGATGAAGACGCTAAATTAAAAGTCTGATCACAAAAGTCATTAGGCATCATCCTCTGGGAACCATGAATATCTATACCACACTTAATGGCAATCCAGCCAATAGTTGTTGAAATATAGACTGGAATGCACTGGTGGACCGACCAACAACAGACATTGCCATCCCTAGCACCAAGCTGCTAACGTGGCTTAAAAAAAAAAAAAACACTAAACTGACACTAAATGATCTCAAACATATAAACATAGTATTTGGGCATTTATATACTGTAATCACTTGTTACTTATCTGCTGACATACTGTGATATTTATATGCAATAAGCTAATTTTGGTCGCCATATTGGCCTAGACCATTTATCAGTATAGCTCTACCCAAGATTTGTTTTATTTCATTTTTTTATTTATTTTTTTCACCTTTATTTTTAAAGGCAAGTCATTAAGAACAGGTTCTTATTTACAATGGCGGCCTGACAAGTGGCATAGGTCGCGTGCACAGGTACATTGGTGAGTAAGAGAGGGAGAAACCATTCAAATATTTAGCTGGAAAAGTTATTATGTAGAGAAGCAACTGCATGTGTCCGTGAACAAGGATGATATGATGGTTTTGAAGGATGAAATGGAAATTAGTTTGTCCAGTTTGATAATCTTTTGCAGAGCATTCCAGTCGCGAGCGGCAGGAGATTGAAAACATAATCTAAGAAGGGAAAAAAAGGGTTTAGTGAGTTAATGACACAGATGTTGACATCTGACAGACAGCAGTTTGTTGCTATGATGTAGCTAGGGCTACAGCGGCTGGATAATGTTCATATTGTAGCTCTGTACCACCAAATATTGGGTGTCTTTTGCTAAACTGTGGCTATGCTCAGCATAATAACCGGTTAAGCCATTTTCAGCTGAAGACTTGGGTTTCGGGGTATATTTATTTTGCATCCTATCCTCTAGATAAATGTAGAGCACAGAGTGGGAGGCCGCCATTGTTTTGATTGCGATTCGTCACTCTCTGCTGTGCCTGCAGGGGGTGCTATTTTACATAAATCTTACATAATCTACCTTTGAACTGAAAAGGGGGAATTCTGGGAATTTCTTTCAGCGACAAAATATCAGGTCGTATCCTCTAGAGAAGACAGTTTTTTATATTAAGCAGGAAATGTATTTTCCATTCCTGTCGGCAATCTCTGTTTGGCGTGCCAAACCTTCCTGGAGCTTATAAATTCTGAGTCAACGTATCCCTCAGTGTGCTCCATGTAACTAGGGTGCTTTCAGGGCTCTTCAAAAGGTTTTTTTAACAGGGCTCTGAAGGTTCCAACAGGAACCCTCTGAGGCTGCTCTCCAGTTGTTTGAAGAATAGTTTGCCTCTCAGCTTACCTTTCCACTCACATTAACTTTTAATACAGCTCCAAAAGGAATTGGAAATACGTTTTATATGTAAAGTTTACCGTTTGTTTGCGTGGGGTTTCAGTCCCAAGCAGCCCCAGTGACACATCACTTTTTTCACACTTGAAAGTACCACGGTTCACGTTTTTGTCCGGTTAGTTTTGGTTTCACACTGCAGTTTTGCAAGAGCACTAAAGAACTATCACATGACATAACTACATTATGTTCTGTACATGAGTCACGTCTCCCAATACTTGTAATTGACTTAATAAAATACTTGTTTAATAAAGTACTATGGTTTTGAGGAGCTACAGCATTTTTATTCAGAGAGAAACTGAAAGTGAAAGAGAGGGACAAGTAACCTGCTAATTATTCTCTGCTCTGACAGCTGACAACTGTCTGGTCTGAGCGCATTCACCATCATCCTCTCTCTCATGTACACACTAAGCTATCCTATAGGAGCTACAGTACTTATAACATGACGCCTGCCAGAACTTCCTGTATTTGGACTGAAACTCTAAACCATCCAAAAAAAATACTTTCACACTAGAAACAAACTGGAACATAGTTCAGTTTGATAAGGACCGAAAACCACCTCTTTTGGATGGACCAAAACTTGTCCATTTCAGGAGGTTTCACACCTGTAATTTTGGTTCTGATCAAACTGAAGTCCGGACCAAATGAGTTAGGTGTGAAAGCCCCCTTAAATGTGTACATCCTCTGGGCGCCCGGATAGCTCAGTTGGTAGATCGGGCGCCCATGTCATTCCCCCCCTCTCTCTCCACTTTCATGTCTTCAGCTGTCCTGTCAAATAAAGGCCTAAAAAATGCCCCAAGAAATGTGTACCTCCTCTTTGTTTTAGGCCCTTGTCAGAAGTCATGTTCTCCTAAAATATAACCAAAAGGATGTTTGCCGTGATTTAACATTATGAATCAGCCTGAAAAGGTGAGTAAGCACAGCCTTGCCACCTGTAAACACACAACACTTCAAACCACTCTGGTGTGCAGCCATGCACATCCCATACCACTGATCAATAAGTAGTCATGGGCAAAAGGGAGCCTTTGACAGGCTTTGATCATAATGCAATATTTGTGATCATGCCTCATGTGTGTGAAATAAAAGGATCAAAACATCCCTGTGTATCGTCAAAGCTTGCCTTATGACCAGCGGCAACAGAAACCTTTGAGAGGTTATGATGGATGCGTACACTGTTCATTTGTTATACAGTTTGTATTAATGAGAAAATATGGAAGAAGCAATTACATTTTGTCCAAGTCAATTAATCAATGACAGTTTAGATTCTCTTTCTCTAGCATCAAAGATGAAGAGGTTACATCTTGATGAATGTTCTTTGCTCTCGCCTCAACATCGGACCTCTTAGTGTTGATTAGACTGATTAGCACTTGAAATGTGTTTTTATTGTGCATTTTGAAAAATGGACATGGCTGCTATTGAAACAGAACATCGTGAGATAGTCAGACCCAGTACGATTTACTGTAAGTCACCTTGTAAAAATGAAAGTTTAATTCTATACAGTTTTAATACAGTCACCAAATTCTATGTAAAGACAAAAAAAAAAAAAAAAAAAAAAGGTACACTGTGTAGTGTTTTAAGTATTTCATTAGCTAAAATCAATGTCTTCATTCATAAATATGTCCTTGGTGGTGTAAAATGACCTCAGCCAATGATCTGACTTATCCTCTTAAGTGAAGAATTTCTTATCTGTATTTACATTGGACGGGCAAGTCCAAGGAGGCTTCCATGTCGTTCCGCCATTTTGAAAAACTATAATGGCTGAGAGGGACATAAAGCACTAGCCTACCTGTCTAGCTAATCCACAACGCGTTTTCGTTCAGAGCCAACGACACGTGACTGAAACCAGCTGAAACGGAGAAAGAGATCAGTGAGAGGCGCTTGTCACTATTCGTTTGAATACAATTTCACTGCTAGATGGGAGAAATTCCTACCAAGGGGGTAAGCTTTTCCTCGGAACGCGTAGCTCCTATTGTGCCATTTTGATGCTAACAAGTCATCACCTTCTGTTAGCATTCCGTTGACTGCCATTCATTTTGGCGCCACGTTGACAGTGAATAACTTTACATCTGAAGTGTTTAAAGACTATTTGTCCGTTGTTTATTTCTAAAGAAACAGAGACAATATATAAAAGGCTCCATTACCTTGTATCTCACGTTATGGCTCCATAGCAGACGTTTTTGTAAAAATAGGCTAACGATTGTGTCATAACCATGCGACTTACTGTTGCATAGTAGAGGAATTACTGTATAGTACAGGAGAAGCTCGCAGGCAGTTTCGACTGACATTAGCGGTTTAAGTTTAATTACTAATGTTAACTAGCATTTCAGTTAGCAATAATTACCTGTGCCTATGTTATCTCCTTACATATACCTACGCCCTCCATGTCTGCAAGATTGGGAATAATTCAGATTTCTCTTGGCACAGCTACCAGAAGACTTCCAACTTTCAGACAGGTTGCTCACGTCACATCTACGTCATCAAGCTCAGTTGGAGGCTGCTCAGTAACGCTCAGCCATCACCGGAAAAGTGCTTCTAATATCCTTCACTGGTCTCCATCCCTGAGCAACGGGATCTGTTGGTCCATTTTACATATGTCAATGATTCCTACACAGTGTACCTTTTAACAACTATCATTACTGACTTTGAGTTGGAATGGTTTTGTTAAAACTACTTTCAAGTTTACCAATGAACTGTGATGCTCATGCTGTAGGTCGTTTTATAAATTTGAACAAATGGCCAATGAGGTCATTCTTCTGGCGAAGACTGCTTCATTTTATATTTACTGTTTGTGTCAAGTATAGTGTTTTGATTGTAAAGATTACAATCAGAAACTGAAGATGCAAACACAGAAAAGGGATTAATCAAATGTGGGGATTTTAAGATTTCAAAGAGGAAAGGGGAAAAACCCATGATGTGAGCAGAAGGCGCTGATAGATAAGCACACTTGCATTACCGAGCCTTTTTTGAATCCACAATCACTATGCACCAAGACAAATACATCGCACTTTGCAGAGATCGACTATTTATAGTGCAATAAAAGAAAATGAATGGCATTCTTTTAATTCAGTCAGTCCCATACATCCTCTGCAGGGCATTGCAGGACTGATTCCATCACGGTCAATTTAAAAATTGTCACAGTTATAGTTATTTATCATGAAACCGCAACTAACCCTCAGGTCACGTTCCAATGGGAGACCATCTTTCATGAAGGGGGAGGTGAGAATATTAGCGCTGCGCAGTCAGGAAAACTGACTGGTGATTTCCATTTTGCTTACTTTCATCACATTTACTCTGGTGGATAAGTGCAAAACATTACGTCTCTGCAGGGTCTTTTGATGCACTCAGGAGGTGATGGCAGCAACAAAAATAAGTTAATTCAAATGTGTAGATAGCAAAGTGAAATTGTCAGGGTGGATACAGGAGATCACGAGCCACTGGAGATAAGGAAGAACTCAATTATATTAGCCTAATCTGACTGTTAAGTTATACAGGTGCGATTTACATCTATAATGTATCCAACTGTAAACAGGGCTCGGTTCACTTGATTACCCAGAAGGTGAGGATCTGTCGGTTTCATTTCCTTCCCCGTGTGTTGCTTTTCGCAGCTCAGGATTGATAGCCTCATCTGTGACACGAGCTTCACAGACAAACGTAGCCGTTTGATCAACAGAGAATGGAAGCCGCACTGTTTGAAAGGCACTAGTTTGTGCTTTCATTTGTAAGAAACGAGGATGAAGTCCGTCACGCTGTGAAGCTCAGTGCGTGAGTCCGGCGAGACGGTGAATCAAAGGTGGAGGAAGACAAGCAGCTGCAAATTCAACTCTTCACTCACTGGATCCAGGCTTTGTAGTGAAAACTGGACTCTCCAACAGCACTGTCCCCACATCTTGCCTGTATGCCACCTGCATTAACGCAGGAATTTAAAAAGAGACATGGTTGCATGATTCTATACCTTTCACTCAACAAAGACAAGCAAATGCCATTTCATAAAAAGATACAGTTATAGTCATGCCACACCTGACTTTGATTAAGGCGCATTTCCCGTGGGCAACCGAAATGCTCGGCAGAGTCTCAGGAATTGCTTTTATTTGTTTGTGGCCCGAAAGACCGAATACAGGCGATGTCGGAACCAAATATGTCGTTTCAAGTGTTCAGACTTTGGGTATTGTTTCTTGTATGTACACTGGGTGTCGCTGTGGTATTACCGGGAGGCAAGGTTATAAAGGTAAGCTCTAAATCCTTGTCGGCAGGTGTTTGGCCCAGAAGGGCACATGTTTTTTGACTGCTGTCGCCGTGACACTGAACTCTGTGATGCTGGAGCCAACCTTAGTTCAAAATGCTGTCTTATCGTTTATGGATTTAACGCTGAAAACTGAAAGAATGGACATTTTCATGCTGCACGGTAAACCAAATAAGGTATTGTGCCTAACATTGGGCAAGGCGTCAGCCAAGTCACTCTGGGCTAAGCCATCTCGGTAGCTAACAGTATCAGAGATACTATAGCAGGATGCTAATAAAGGCCAGGGTAGGAATTACACTTCACATGTTAAATTTAGCATAATGTACACTTCCAAAGCACTAATTCCAACATGCCATATTCTTCAACTGAACAGCCCAAAACGGTTTGGTTTTGGTGACTTGACTAATTAATCAAATTAGTTTGAGAATTTGCACCACTAAAGTACAATATCAACTAAGGCCAGTCCTGCATTATTAATAAAAAGGAATAGTTTCGATAGTCTTTATTTTTTGGGGAGCATTTTAGGCCTTTATTTCCTCAGGACAGACGAAGACATGAAAGGGGAGAGAGCGGGGGAATGACATGCAGCAAAGGGCCGCAGGTCGGAGTCAAACCAGCGGGCGCTGAGTTGAGGAGTAAAACTCTATATATGTGCGCCTGCTCTACCAACTGAGCTAACCCGGCCACTAGTTTGGATATTCTGAAGTCAGGTTTGATAATGTATTTATCCATACTAAGAGCTTCTTTGTAGTAAGAAGGATAGATTTATTTAAAAAACTTATACCCTAACTATTAACATTTCCCAATACCCCCTCTAGACAGGGCTACATGTTTTGTTCCCTAGTAACCCTTTTTAAAAGTGAAAGTACATTATATCTAAAATTATATTATAACACATTAAAAAAAGAATACCACAAATTCTTTCAATTGTCAGTATTTGAAAACGATTGTTTCCCCAATAACTATATTTATTGTACTGCATGATTATCCAGCAGGTACACGGTAATGAGAAACATTTTTACAGGTTCATCTTCTTCATCCAGGTACACCACAGTTGCTACTACTATCAGTGTACTGATAGGGTCATATCTTTCATCATCTCTTCCTTCCTTTTATCTACAATCTTTTTTTTTTTTTTTTTTTTTTTTTTTTTTTTTACTGGTGCCAATCAGTATTTTATGGTAGGCTACATCTTAGAAGTACACTGAAATTACACCGTAATTTGTGGATCTTAATACAAATCACTGGTCCTAAATACTTGAATTAAAATCTAGGGGTTTATACATCTTAAATATGCTATAATTTAAAAAGGGATTAATAGACGGAAGTAAGATTTCCAAGTTGGAAAACACAATGAAAATTGTGATAACAGGCTGGAGGTGATAGAGCAGCAGGATTTCGCCAAGATCAGTAGGTTCCTCAGAGATGAACGACTTTGCAGAAAGAAGTTCATCAGGGAAGCAAAACGGCCAGCAGCAATATTAACAACCGCAGTATGTACTGTGTGCTGGATTCTTCCCACTCTGTGCATATCAAATCTCATTTGCATGTTTGCAAAGTTTCTGGGCTGACAAAACAAGACAGCCACTTTCCAAACGATACCCCAACCCTAGTTGAGAATCGATCCCTCAATATATTTTTATATAAATACAATTTGATCGTTCAGCCTTGGGGCTTGTTTTCTTCCATGAAGCTTCTGAACGTCTGACAGTATATTTTAAACACAATGAAAAATGAAGAGACGTTAAACAGGACACACAATGCCACAAACACCAATCACCCTACACAGTTCAGCAGTGTCGGGTGAACGACTCTGGTTCAGTGTGTCATGTAGATATTTCAATGCCTCCTAATGACCCCTAAGGACATGGAGGAGTGACTGAATCGGAGTGGCAAACAAAAAGAATGATTATATGCAGAAATACAGTATTCTAAAAAAGCATGCATTGCAAAATGATTGGTGGCAAGTAAACTCCAGTTACCAGTAATCAATCAATAACTGTAGATGACACTGGTATATATATATATATATATATATATATATATATATATATATATATATATATAAGGGCGTTGGTGCTGCATGCTTCAAGGCTGGACAGGGGATTCGGTTTAGGATAGAGGGAAAGACAAATGGCTCCAAATACCAAGATATTTCTCGGGGAAATCTGCTGCCCTCTGGAACAAGTCAAAGAAGATTTCCATCTTTCAACTGGACAGCGAACCAAAGTGCGACCAAACCAACCACCAGTTGAGACAAAAGGAGGATCTTTACCCTGGACTGTTACATTGGCATACACTCTGTGGATTGATCAAAAGAGAAGTGTGTGTAAAGAAACCCCTCTGAGTCCGAAGAGAGGAATGTGGGACAAATCCTGGATACAGATGGACCCAGATGGCAGAAACTTATCCAAAAAGGTCACGGTTGTTATCAAAGCAAAGAGCGCAGGGAGTTTTTGGTTTTTCCATTTTCGATATACATTGTTAGAAATTAGCGGCTTCTCATTTTTGCCTTTAGCCCGTTCCTTCATCATATCCAAGTGCCTTCAAGGCAATAAAAAGTAGAAAATTAGACAGAGCCTGTAGACTTCTGATATTCATGGTGTATCCACACCAGCCAGATGTACTTCCAATGCTGATTACAGAATTACTGAAGACAGTAATTATTCATAACTATTATAGAAGCCAAGTAGAACGTGTGTGGTGCTCTGATGAAAACGTACAAACATCCTGATGTGTTTCAAAGACTTTTGGCCGAGACTGTGCACAGAAACATTGTTCAGTGAATTCAAACCAATACATTCTCATTATTGTTAGGAATAATCACTGTGAATGGATATCAGATATATGTAGAGGTGCTTTTTGGAACAGTTCAACACTTTGGAAAATCTGTTCTTTCTGAGTGAAATGAGAAGGTCAGTGACATCAATATTTTTTATATTAACAATGGATCACATGCCTACATGTATGTGAAAAGGGTTCGCTGGAAGTAATAACCCTCGGAGAATTATCACATGACTGCAGTTCCTCTAAGCGCCACAGAGTGTTCTTTTCAACTCACTGGTTTAGTTTTGCTTCCAATATTTAAGCTAAGCTAAACTAAGCTAACCGCGTCCTGACACTTGCTTCAGAATTTACAGTAACGTAGAGACAAGATTAAAGGGAAAGTTCAAATTCTGCAAAATAGCCTCGGGAAGGAACTTGTTTTGGTGGAACAAAAGTTGTTTTAGTCGTGCAACAGAAAACTCAGATTGGACAGATAGTCTAGCTAGCTGTCTCAATTTACCCTGCAGAGATCTAAGAAGCAGTGAACCATATTCCTCATGATTCCGAAAATGAGGGACATTGGGCGGATCTTCCGGTGGCCCCCGGAGCAATCCTCTCAATGAATCGTGGTCGATATACTCTTAAAGACAACTACTCTGCAGCTACTTCTGGGGACCGAAATGTCCAGTAGAATAGATGGCGATGGCCAACTAAAGAAATCAATATCTGTTTAAGTGTACGCTATATTTTGAATATTTTTACAGCTTTACGTTGTCCTCAGACAGCCCTTTCCGACGGGGAGCTGAAGCTGTTGTATCCATTTTGTGTTCTCTTCAAAGCCACCAGCCTCCTTTGACAAAAAAACAGTAATTTTACCTCGCAGATCACAGGAGTTGCTGGTCTTAGGAGTCTGGAGGCTTTGAAAAGAGTGATACATCGGCTTCAGTTCCCCGTCCTAAAGGGCTGTTTGACTGCAAGGTAAAGCGGTGAAAGTATTCTATACATAGATATTGATTGCTCAGCTTCCGTGGCGGCACTCCTGGCTGCTTCTTCAAACTGGGTGTGTGCCGACCGCCATGTAGCTAATACACTGATGGATGGATAAGTACCTCACACTACCTCAACTTCAAAAAAATCCTAACTATCCCTTTAATATCGATCTCCTCGTCTCACTCAAAGCAGATACATAGTTTAGAAAATGTGAAATTATTCCGTTAAATAGTAAATGGATTTAGACGTTAAAACCTCTTTTTGTATTTGGCCCAAAAGTACCGGAAAAATGCTCAATTGAAAGCGACATTTACAGATAACTCACTTGTTTTAAAAAAATAAAAAAAATAAAAAAGTCTCTTTTTTTCAGTCCACTCCCTGCTCGTATGAAAAATAAGCAGCTCATTATGTGGCTGAATCTCAAATTTGGCTTGTCTCAGGTATTCTAAGTGCACCGGCTGTTAAGCAGAGAGGGATATTTACATTTCTACCTCTCATTATTCCTGGAATGACCTCCAGAGCAAAATTAAGCTAGACTCTAACTCCGTGGGCCCAGTCAAGGAGAAGTCCTTTCCACAGAACAGAGCTGCTGTTTTCCATAGTATGTTTAATTAATGAACTGTTATTAACGACGGCAGCAGTGGAGCATTAGGGAAAGTAATGATTCTACGGTCAGTAATTATAGCAGCAATAGGCCTGTTTATTATGATTAGTTCGTCTAAGGCAATCATTGTTGTTATTCTTTGTGGCCTGTCTATTTTATTTATTTCTTGATTGTCATTTGCAATTTGGTCTTTACTTATTGTTGCCGCTGCTAAATTGCCGTTTAAACATGAGCTGTGTGTGCTGAAAATGACTTGCGTTCTCTTGGGTAATGTAACGCACACACACACACACACACACACACACACACACACACACACACAATGTATAGGCTAAAAATCAGACAACACATGCTGCCAAAGCTCTGGGCCTAAACACAACAGTTCCTGGAAAAATAAAGAACAACAAGATATCACACAGAGCCAGATTGTGCTCTGCTCTGCTGTACAACGTGAACACATTCTGCCTAAGGCTGCTAAGACAACACGGTTACAACGCATTTTTGAAAGCACTTCTATCTGCTCTACCCATCAAGATGTCGTACATTGTCTAAATCCAGTTTACATTTCAAATTCCCATTGTGATCTGAGAACAAAGGGGACGACACATTTGGGAATTAGTGTCAACTTTCGATGCTGGAGCGGCAAGACAATACAACCCTGTTGACTTTGTGGCGTGAAAAAGACAAAGGTCTTTTGTCCTCCAAGGCGCAGCGATGCATGGCACATTTTTATGAAAGGTATGTTTGTGGCATTACGCAGGGCACAACTGTCTGGTTTTTACAAAACCTTATGATTCCAATGGTTTTGGACCAGTAAATCAAGATGGATGATGGTCATGGATGAATTTCCTCCCACCGCAGAGACACAATATAACCCTCAATCATACGTGTAGAAGAATCTCAATGTTCAGTTTACCCTGAGTTCCCGGGCGTGAGTTTCCAGTTCATTGTGAAAAGCAGCTGCACTATCTCTTGATTAAATCACTGCCTATTCTCCAGCTCAGTGTTACAACTGCATTGAATAAAAGACTTAATGTGGATTCCGGTTTGAGGAGAAAATCTTTTGCTTGAATAGATATTTACCTCTGGTTGCGATATAACGTTGTTGAATATCGCAATAACGATGTTACGTGCGATAAAATAAACAGTTATTAAATTGCACTCAGTTCGGCTGCTTCCAGTATTCTGCTAAAATTCATTCAAATTTGATACTGTTAATATTCACCGCCTAAACTTGATTCCCCCCACTAAATACAGGTAAAAAACCTGCACAGGCTGAGCAGAGTGTTCATGTGCTCCCACCTCACATCCCCTGCTGTGTTAGAAACCTGAAACAAAGAGGTGTCATGTATGCTGACGTGTGTATGAAAAGATTACACTAATTTCCCGGAACGTGTCTTTATGCCGGCTTCACAGGACTTGTTTAGCGAGGTAGCATGAAATAACCTTTAACTTGCTGTTTTGCAGCTCTGCCGTTTCTTTTCTTCTCCTTTCCACTCGCTCTCTCCCTTTCCCTCCCTCTCGTCTGTCTGTCCTCTTTTACGAGGCCATATCCACATAATGCCGAGGCCGACGGTTTTGCTGCGAGCACCTGGCGAGTTAAAGGATAGGCCAGGTGGTACGCAGCTTTGACTGCCAATTAGAGCGGTGACCATGTGAGAGCTGCCCGAGATAACTTCTAATTAACAAGGGACCTCCGAGGCATAACAATTAGCCTTTCCTTCAAATAAACCCACATGTCACACCCACTGACAAAATCTTTTTTTCTCCCCCTTTTCAGTTGCCAAATAACAGCCGAGAAAGGACAAGCAAAGCAACTGAAGACAACATGCAGGAAGGAACACTAATCCTGAGCAAAGCCTTGTAGAGTGAGAGCGAATTTATAGCATCCGAATCAAAATCAATCAGAATCAGAATGCATCATTGATCCCCTCGGGGCAACTGTTTAGTTGCAGTTGCTAACAGTCAGATTCCAGGTAAAAGTAAGGCCTCCTGCACACTGGCTGCGTGGAGTGGGCGTGGAATGGGCGTGGCGTGAGCATGGCGTGAGCATGGCGTGAGTGTGGCGTGAGTGTGGCGTTTCTGTTGCGTGTCAGTTGCGTAGCAGCTGCGTGCCGTTTTTTATGCCTTTGCACACCAGAAACGTGTCTGACGCGGCGCTGCTGCTAGCCTTGTCTGTACACGTGTATGTTTCCCATTGTTCGACATATGGGGCGAGAGTTGTGGAAATGTACTGCACTCAAGCAGTACTTTATGTTAAAACAAATATATACTGATCTGATTACAGCAAAGACAACGTCGGCAGTAGTGACGGCAAAATAGGCTACAGAATATTTTGTTCTGTATTGACAGGTGCAATATTTGAAAATCGATAAGTTATTTTTTTTTCTGCTACATTTATATCTGCATTTATGTCAAAACCTAGAGACTGTCAAACATCAAAATGTAATTTATTAAATGCATTTGTGTCGAAGTGACATACAGTTGTGTTCAAAATAATAGCTGTGTGATTTAAAAAAGTGAATAATGCTCAAAATCCTTTGAATAGCTTTTAATTCCATAATATCATTGGGAACACTGCACATTCAATTCTAAATCAAAACATGACCAAAATTGATCAAGTTTGTGTTATACCTTTACAGAAAGTGAAGAAAAAGGAATATTATGTTGTTCAAAAGAATAGAAGTATTTACATTTTTCTTTACAAACTCAAACATTTTACTGTATAAACTGAAAAATGTCTCAAGGGTTTGCTTTACTTTGAATCACCGCACTAATATTTAGTTTCATAACCATTATTTCTGAGAACTGCTTCACATCTGTGTTGCATGGAGTTGACCATCTTCTGGCACCTGTGAACAGGTATTGCACTACATTCCACAATTCCTCTGCATTACTGGATTTTGCCTCAGAAACAGCATTTTTGATGTCACCTATGGGATTGAAGTCCATGGATTGGGCTGGCCACTCCATAACATCAATCTTGTTCATCTGGAACCAAGACTTTGCTCGCTTACTAGTGTGTTTTGGGTCATTGTCTTGTTGAAAGACCCATTTCAAAGGCATTTCCTCTTCAGCATAAGGCAACACCTCTTCAAGTATTTTGATGTATTGAAAATGATCCATGATCCCTGGTATGCGATAAATAGGCCAAACACCACAGTATGAGAAACATCCCCATAACATCATTTTTGCACCACCATGCTTTACGGTCTTCATAGTACTGTGGCTTGAATTCAATGCATGGGGGTCGTCAGACAAACTGTCTGCGGCCCCTAGACCCAAAAAGAACAATTTTGCTCTCATCAGTCCATTGAATTCTCCTTTGGCCAGTCAATGTGTCCTTGACAAATTTCAACCTATTAAGTACATTTCTTTTTTTCCAGCAATGGGACTTTGCGGGGGCTTCTAGCTGATAGCTTTGCTTCACATAGCCTTCTTCTGATCGTAACAGTACTCACAGGTAACTTTAAGTCTTCTTTGGTTTTCCTGGAGCTGATCATTGGTTGAGCCTTTGCCATTTTGGCTATTCTTCGACCCATTCGAATGGTAGTTGACCGTTTTTTCCCACGTTGTTCAGGCTTTGGATGCCATTTCAAGGCATTTGAAATCATTTTGGCTGAGCAACCTATAGTTTTTTGCACTTCTTTATATGTTTTCCCCTCTCTAATTAACTTTTAAATCAAAGTCCGCTGTTCCTCAGAGCAATGACTGGAACGACCCATTTTGCGGAGTATTTCAGTGTGAAATGCACTATAACCAGCATGCACAACATTTGCTTCCTTCCTTAAATATGGGCCATAATTGACGCCTGTGTCTTCACAGAATCAATCACCTCACTAAGTGAACACAACACTGCTATTATTTTAACATGCCCCTTTCAATTACAGATTCAAATTACACAGAATGAGCAGCATGCATGTCATGACTGTTGGGTCTGTTGGTTTTCTATGACTCTACAACACTTACTAGTAAATTATTTGCCATGTAGAAATAGCACTTCTACCAAAATGAGCATTGTGATGTTGGACTGCTATTATTTTGAACACAACTGTATATGAACATCTTTTTGTATTCTATTTTGCCTGGAAACGCTTCCAACACGCTTGTGTGTCGCGTGAAAAATAGGCTTCAGTCCTATCTCTAGCATGCACGCGTTTTCGTAGGCTTGAGCCACGCCAGAGACGTGAGTGTCACGCAGGCAGTGTGCAAGCTCTAACCTCTAACATGGGAGCCGAAATAAAAACGGACACGCCACGCAGCTGACACACTCACGCCATGCAGCCAGTGTGCAGGAGCCTTAAGAGTAAGAAATGAGCGAGTCAATAAGTGTATATTAACCATACATACTGTATGGGAGAGTCCCTGAATAAAGACATTACCTTAATCCGGACAAAGTACTAGATGCCGCCAAACTGTCAAAGTGACTAGAAGGAGAATTAAAGATACAGAAGGTGCTTTACATGGATGATGACTGAGGGAGTGGTGCGCACTCTCAGCCTAACTGATTGCACCGGAAAACCATTAGGAAGGCGAGGGGACAATCTGTGGCTCAATTTGACTAACTTGACGAGCCAAATGGTTTGTTACAGAGAACCATCCGAGAGACCGCCGTTGGAAACTATTTGGAAAAGGGCAGGCACTTTCAAAAAAATACCTGGCAGGTGACTGGATGAACCATCTGTAGGATTGGGCATCGAAAACTGATTCCTACTTGGAATCGTTTCAAAAATGATGATTCCAGTAGACTTTATTGGAATCGTTTAGAGGATTTGGTTTCAAATCAGATCATCGCTTCCCAATTTAATATGCGCAAGTTTTGGTTTCCGACGTGACCAGGCTTCGGAAACCTGTGTTTCCGAACAACGGATGAAAATAAAACTTTCCTCTTATTTGTGAAATAAGCATGTGACCCGTTTCAACTCCATCCCTCAAAGAATCAATAAGAACCGGAATCGAAAGGAAGAATCGCAATTGGAATCAGAATTGTTAAAATCCAAATGATGCCCAACCCTAACCATCTGTCTATCACGGCCGCCACAGACACTCCAACTGAAATGGTTTTTGAAGAGGGAGTCGTAGTAGTAGTAGTAGTAGTAGTAGTAGTAGTAGTAGTAATGGATAATCTGATGCTCCTGTTGTATGTTGATTTATCTGTGTTGTGTATTGTTTTGTCTGTATTTCCTTGTGAGTTTTTGCATTTTAAGATATCTATATATTGATGAGTTTGTGTTCTCTACTTTCTTTTATGTAAGCGTTAGTTGTTAGTGTAAATGATTGTATTTAAAAAAAAAAGGGTCCATCAAGGGACGTGCATTGCAAATTAGCTTAGGCTATAAATGCTGTGGTGTGTGGCATATGTATGTGCTACATACTTGTCCCTATACAAATAAATAAATTAATTAAATTAAAAAAAACACGGCTGTAGCTGCCAGTAGCTCCTCACCAGGCACTGACTGGTTTCAGTAAGCTGGTAGTTAAGACACAAAAGCATTCAATTAAAGGCTGACAAGATTGATTTTCGTATTTCATCCCGCGATTCGCGCCTGATATCGCGAGAATTTAGCTGCCGTGCAAGCTAACAGTTTGACAACAAAATGATTAAAGTCATGGTAGGTGCTAGCCTGGTTGACACCAGACCCTTCTCAGTTTTAACTGAGAGTGGGTCTGGGAAAGCTTCATTTGCAGCGCATTTCCAAAGGGCGTCACCAACGGACACCGCCCAAATGCCTCTGGGCGCAATTGGATAGTCCTTCAACCAATCAGACCAACGATCCGGGTAACGTAGCAGCGACAGCGCCATCAACGGCTTGCTGCGCTTCGGTGGCCGTCGTGTTGAATGTAAACAAAAAGCTGCTCGCTGTCGCTGCGCTATAGTCATCGTGTAAAGCCCGCCTCAACGGTTGTGATTGGTGCCTCGATTTGGAAACGTTGGAAATGGGCTTGAATGGGCTCTTGGCCAGACGGAATTGCAGAGCAAATCTCAAATTTGCCGGAAGTTCGTCAGGGTTTTCCCAGGCTAGGTAGGCGCATGTGTCTGTCAAAATTGAAACAAAAGAGGAAAACTCCAGAGGAGTTTAGAGCTCGGCGATCTGGAGAAAATCAAATCAATCACGATATTTTTGACCAAATACATCGATGTCGATGCTGCCGTGCTATTGTAGAGTTGACTATTGGTGCTTTCACAAAAAATGTACACAATGAGATTTTTGATAAATAACCATCAATAATGTGGATACAATGACTAAGTGGGTAAAGGCAAATAACAGAACAGCTAGAAAAGACTGGTAAGTTCAGAAAATGACATCACTTCACTGTAATGCAACATTTAAAACCAGGAAAAGACATCACTTGTGCCATATCACGATATCCAACATTTAAGATGATATCTAGTCTAGGGATTGAACGATTCTGGTTTTTCAAGGCTGATACCAATTATTAGTAGTTAATAAAACTGATAACCAATATTTGGACCCGATATGGATTTACAGTGGAAATGAAAATCTTGAAGTCAAAATTTTGGAATGTTACAAAATCCAACACAAAACTTTGTTCAGATGCTTTAAGCAATTATTTAATGAAGTGGAAACTTTCAACATAATCCCCAGTAAAAGGTAGTCAGATAGTGTTGTGGGCGTGAGATTAAGTCAGACTCGGTGGTGAGTGAAAGCCGAGCAGAGGGACAGACACAGAGCTGTAGCCGAGCCAAAGTAGAGTACTTTATTAATGAGCTTTATCAGTTATCAGGCGAATAAAACGCAGATCCAGATCATCTGCAAACGGCCAAAAAACTGCCCGATAATCGGCCTATCCCTAATATGGTCTCTTATATCAATGTCAACATAATATCGATATATTGCCCAGCCCTACGAGGACGTTTTGATATGTATGTACAGTATATGTATGATAATGTAGCTGAGCTAGCCATCAGAAAGGAAGAAACATCGGCTGCACAGTACAGTATGGTTTTACATATTACAGCAACCAAAAAAGCACCAGCTGTGGATTCCCCTCTTCTGCTCCTCCAAAAAAGGCACCTGCCAATAAGCATCATCAAGCTCGCAGTCGCAGATAAAAGCCACTCCGTAATTTCACAAGCCTAATTGCTGGAGCAATGTGTGTAGTCTCGAAGTCGCTGATTGCGCTAGGGGGAAAACGACTGCTTGCTTTCTTTCTATTGTGTGTCGAAATTGTCATTTTGTAATCCTCTCCGATTACCTCGCAAGTGGGTGAAACGCAGCCAAGATACAGTGGGATCTGAAGTGTTTATTTTTGATTTTGTTTTAAATGCTCGCATAAAGTAAAAAGCCATGCATTCTCCACGTGTGCCCAGAGTATAAGAAGTCTGCTCATGCTTGAGAAAAAGAAAAAAAAATTGAATGGCGCTGAGGTGTTTCTTGGGAAATAGCCAGGACTGTTAAGTGGAAACAGAGGGCAAATCAAAAAGCCAGGGAGAAGTCCAAGGGGAACACTGAAGGAAAAAAAAAAAGAGTCAGTGACAGAGCCGACAGGCCTGAACAAAAGGCACTAACTATTAGTGAAATATACTTGTACATGCCGCAGATACGTGCAGACCGCCACCCCGAGGGACTGGAAACATTTCTGTCGTTGCTGCTGAAGACTCGGTCAGACCTTGTTGTAAAAGCTGGGTACTTGAAAAGGGTCTGATTGGGTCTGTGGTGAGCCACGGGGATTCCTCTGTCTGGAGCCGGGAGTCTGAATGCCAGAGCTGAATAACTGATTAGAGTAAAGCCAGTGCTGACTGAACTCAGCCCTGACGACCACGGCGGCTGCAGACCAGCGGAAACACCTTGCAGAGGAAAGATCTTAAAACCCAAAGTTGGATCGTTAGAGAAACTTGCACTTAGAACGAGACGTTCTAGGCGCCCTCGTGGAACGCTGTACGTTTCTGTTCGCCGTGGGCGTGCTTTGAAGTGGAAACGGCAGCAGGGCTGGCGTTTCCATCAGTCTTTTTTTTGTAGTTTTTTTTGTTGCCTTGCAGCATGTCTTCATCTGGCTGGCAGCTGGTGAGAGTTGCCATGATTTACGTTGACTTATTGCTTCTTCCCTGCCTTATTGTAGGACTGCACGATATGAGCAAGATGTGCGATACTGTTGTTGAATACCACGATAACGATATTGCACACGATGAATAAACCGATATTTAAAGGGTACTCGGTTCTGCCTCTCTGCTGCTTTCAGTATTCTGCTAGAATACTACAAAGTGCTTGACTGAATTTAAAACGCACGAAAGAAACGCACAAAAAAGGCCCCACTCAAAAAGAATGAGTTGCATTTTAAAGTGCAGTTTTCTACTGATATTTTCTTTCAACTAACATACAAAACCTCAGTGTTTTTTGCGATGTGTTTATTGTGCCAGTTGATAAAAAAAAAAAAACTGATAGATTGTGAAGCCCTACTCTATTGTTAAAAAAAGGAGCTCAGAAAACACTTCCTTTCAGAAGAGTCACACAAATAATGCATGTACAGACGAGAAAGCACAGAAGACTGACTGCAGGAGGGATGTTGCCATACCAAAAATCTAGTATTCGGTACCGATACCAACAAAAGTACACAATACTCAATACTAAAGTCAATACCACGGTGTGTGTAAAAATTAAATAAATTAATATTTAAACATTAATTCCTTTATTTAAAGGTCCCATGACATGCCGCTTTTTGGATGCTGTATATAGGCCTCCGTGGTCCCCTAATACTGTATCCGAAGTCTCTTTTATATAGACCTTAGTGGTCCCCTAATACTGTATCTGAATACTCTTTTATATAGACCTTAGTGGTCCCCTAATACTGTATCTGAAGTCTCTTTTATATAGGCCTTAGTGGTCCCCTAATACTGTATCTGAAGTCTCTTTTATATAGACCTTAGTGGTCCCCTAATACTGTATCTGAAGTCTCTTTTATATAGACCTTAGTGGTCCCCTAATACTGTATCTGAAGTCTCTTTTATATAGGCCTTAGTGGTCCCCCTAATACTGTATCTGAAGTCTCTTTTATATAGACCTTAGTGGTCCCCTAATACTGTATCTGAAGTCTCTTTTATATAGACCTTAGTGGTCCCCTAATACTGTATCTGAAGTCTCTTTTATATAGACCTTAGTGGTCCCCTAATACTGTATCTGAAGTCTCTTTTATATAGACCTTAGTGGTCCCCTAATACTGTATCTGAAGTCTCTTTTATATAGACCTTAGTGGTCCCCTAATACTGTATCTGAAGTCTCTTTTATATAGGCCTTAGTGGTCCCCTAATACTGTATCTGAAGTCTCTTTTATATAGACCTTAGTGGTCCCCTAATACTGTATCTGAAGTCTCTTTTATATAGACCTTAGTGGTCCCCTAATACTGTATCTGAAGTCTCTTTTATATAGACCTTAGTGGTCCCCTAATACTGTATCTGAAGTCTCTTTTATATAGGCCTTAGTGGTCCCCTAATACTGTATCTGAAGTCTCTTTTATATAGACCTTAGTGGTCCCCTAATACTGTATCTGAAGTCTCTTTTATATAGACCTTAGTGGTCCCCTAATACTGTATCTGAAGTCTCTTTTATATAGGCCTTAGTGGTCCCCTAATACTGTATCTGAAGTCTCTTTCCTGAAATTCAGCCTTGGTACAGAATTACAGCCACTAGAGCCAGTCCCACAATGAGCTTTCCTTAGTATGTGCCATTTCTGTCTGTAGCTATTGAGGAGGAGAGAGGGGGGGCAAGGTGGAGAGTGGGGGTGTGGCCTTGACCAACTGCCACTTGTTTGAAAGCCATGATATCTCTTTCTCATGGGCGGGCCAAATTCTCTGCGTGGGCAAAGCAGAGAAAGGGGAGGTAACCTTGCTCCTTACGACCTTATAAGGAGAAGATTCCAGATCGGCCCATCTGAGCTTTCATTTTCTCGAAGGCAGAGCAGGATACCCAGGGCTCGGTTTACACCTATCACAATTTCTAGCCACTGGGGGGCCATAGGCAGGCTGGGGGAACTCAAATTAATGTTTAAAAACCTCAAAGTGAAATTTTCATGCCATGTCACTCTTCTTTCAGTGTTTTATTTTGTTATGGTGTGGAGTGGAGGGGGCAAGGAGAGCGTGATTTACAAAACCAAAAACGTCAGTCTTCTGGACCCCACGGCCCGTTGCTTTGAAGCCTGGCATCACCACACGGCCAGCCTACGGTACCGTCTTTCATGAGTTCACCCGGAACTCCCAGACAGCGAGCACGTTTACAGTAGTTACGTCGGTTTCTCTCTGTCGTTGTGGTTTTCCACAAAGAACCGTGGGCTGGTTAAAGTTAACTGATGTTGTAGAGGTCCGTTAAAAACAAGCGCTATCAGAGCACACGTTAGGTTGCGATAGGCAACGGCAGGGAGAAATAGACTCACTTGCGGTTTTGGGAGTTCCAGGTGAAGTCGTGAAAGCCGCCGCCGGAGGATTGCATCCCTTGGTACCTACGGTACTGTGGAAAAATGAGTACTGGCCCGTTTGGGTACCGAGTTGGTAATGAAGTACCGGTTCTCGTGACATCCCTAGACTGGAGTGCATATTATCAGGATGATACACATTTTTTCTCAAAATAGCCTCGCTCTCTTTTATAGAGTCATAAATGGCAATTGCTTATGGCAACTACAATTTCCAGATGTAATTGGGTTCCTTTGATAATGGATGCCACCAGAGCACCCAATCTCCATCTCTGCCCGTGCCACCCTCCTCCTCTAAATGCTGCAGCGTAGTCCCCCAAGGTCACGCCATCCAATCTGATTGGAGACGCGATGAGGAACCGGCTGAGCTAATGTATTCCACTCGCTTATTATTTATAATGGCGACGAGAGGTCACAAACCTGGAGTTTAACCCACACCGGGATGATCCACTGACAGTGAAACACACAGGGCGATTCATGTTTACTAAAAGATCAAATGATTCCTGTCAGAGCTAAAGTGCTGTTTACCTAAGGAGGCTGCACCAGACAGACAGACAGCACAAGATATCTCCCCTCTGCACATCTGCTCTATGTTCAACAGTTGCTCAAGTCCACCAACATTACAGTGCATGGCATATATAGTCTTTTCGAAGTCAGAAAGCAGAGCAGTGCATGAGTTAACCAGCAGTCCACACCACAGAATCCAAAGCCAAGAAATGTAAAAAAAAAAAAAAAAAAAAAAAAAAAAAGCCCTCAAAAAGAAGCCGTTACTTTTCCTCCAAGTGACAATACAGTAGGCTACTTTAAAAAAAAAAAAAATACAAATACACACAAACATGCTTATATTGAGACCTGAAAAGCAGGGGGTATGAATTACGCAATTAATTAATGATAAGCACTGAAAAAATAGTCATAAATCTGCAGGTGCGGTTAAAACATCACAACCAATTCGTAAGACGACAAAAGCCCGCCGTTGCTTTCCATTAGACATCTTAAGTGTTCGTATTTGTGCAGATCTTTGCAGGGGAAAGTTACAGTTAGAGCGCAACACCTGGTCAGCAGCACTTTAAGACTTAAGCCTTCATGCGCGCGTCTCCGTTTAACGCACTGGGATTAAAAACTATAATTAGGACGTAAGGTGATACCGGTGTCAGTCTATAATTGTTTAAAAGCATGCGTTGGGTCTCTATACTCACTTAAAGTGTCGTTATTTCCGTGCGGTGCGACAGCAGCAGCAGCAGCTCCACCACGGAGAACGGAGAGCAAATCGAGCCCAGGCAATCATAGCTTGAAGGGTCCAATTTAAGGGGAAAACAAGCTCCAAAACTGGCAACCTCACACCGCTGCCAGCTTTCTGCAAAAGAAAGCACCGGGAGGAGGTTTTTACTCTCCTCCTGGAACATGCACATCCGTGCGTTTTTCTGCGAAGGAGGAGGAACCGTTTCTCGCGTACTGGCTACCGTTATACTCGCTCCCAGGCAATGAGAGGCATGCATTTTAATTCCTGGGCGCTGACCATGAGGGGCACACGCCTCGCCTCACCGCGCACGCACGCACACACACACACACACACACACACACACACACACACACACACACACACACACACACACACACACACACACACACACACACACACACACCTGCAGGAATGAACAATGAGCTCCTATACACTAAAAAAAGAATTCATCTCTATTTATGGGCCATGTTAATATCTCACAACTGCTTCTTTTCTGTAATTGCAATAGTCAGCAGTGATCAATTCTAATTCTCTACATGCTCCCTAAAGTATCCCTATGTTTGAAACTTTATCGTAATTTCCACAAAAATTGTTTGATCCACAAAAATGTCTATATTTAGACATCCCTTCTAAATTTGCTTACAGATTCGCTACAGCTTGTTTCCATAAGTGCAGCACACTAATAGGATGATAGAGGTGACTGGCAGCTTAACTGCAGTGAGACTAAGCACGGGGAACTCACCCAACTAAAGTTCACTCAGCTGTAGCCTGAGGCCTGCAGAGACCTGTTGGTCAGATTTATGCCAACAGATATGTGACCGCTTATTAGACCTTCCAGCACTTTGTGCTTCTTATAGAATGTTGCAATATTTACACTAAATCCTCAGCCAGGGTTTGACTCAAACGTCTGTAACGAATCATTTCTGTCAGCCTTTATCCATCTAAAAAGTACACTAAATGGTATTTATCTGCCTCTTAAAAAGGGTTTGAAGATGTTTTGTTGCCATAACAGCGAGTTCTGAGTGTAAATGAATGCAATACTGCTTTGTTCTAACAAAGCTTTCGTCTATGTGATTGAGGTTGACTAGCCAATTTTCTAGAAAACATGATAGTTCTTCTTCAAAAAGAAAAACCTGCAGCTAAAGATATTTTCTGACTGCACACAGGAACACAATAGCTCAACCCCTGTTAGTAATTTAAATACATTGCCATTAAAACCATACTGTACTTAGATGAAAATAGCAATACATTAGGTTGAAAGGATAGTTAGCTTAACCAAGGGCAATACTGTATCTTGCATCAGCTTCACTTTGCATTGCAGGGAGATGCACAGGCTTTTGCAGAACGCCCCGGGGCCCCGGACCCCAGAGGCCCCCTGAAAGCCAGTGTTTGCATGCAGATAAGTTCATCGTTTGATAGAACATTTCCTCTCTGGTTGAGATTTGCATGCCGTCTTAGGTTCAACAGATGGGTGGGCACATGGCTGGATGGGGACTTGACAGGCCAGCTGAACATACAGGGTGGAATGATGGCTGCTGGCAGTGTGTGTGTGTGTGTGTTTGTGTGTGTGTGTGTGTGTGTGTGTAGGAGGCTGGTGGGAATGGAGTGTGTTGGAGTGTGCGGGGATTTACAGACAACGTGGTTAAACTGGGACAGGGTGATGGAAATAGAGCTTGAATTAGAGTGATGCACTTTAAAAAGTTGTTCTTTGAAAAATTGCTTTTGGCAATATCTGTTTTGGATATGGTGGCATGCGTTGCCATGGTGTTTTTGCACCAAATGTAGCCACTGGCTCATGATATTGTGTTTAAAATGTTAAATTCACTCATTATGGTTTCCTCTCCCTTCATTATTATATTTATGCCAAACATAAAATAAAAGGAAAGGAAATATGAACTCCTGTTATCTGGAGTTGTTAGGACACCACAGACCTGATTTGCCTATAATTTAAATAACTGCTGTATGAAATCAATTTGCGAAGGACCGTTAACTAAGCCCCTGAGGTATTCCTCTCATGGCACAGATGCAGTTTACAGTGCTAACTTAGCAATACTAAGCACCTGACATTCTTAGTATATTAAAAACAAAACAAAGTGTCCTTGATTTCAGACATTTTTAGGAAAAGCAGGCGTCTCATTTCTAACCAGCAACAATGTTAGCTAAAATGAGAAGTCTTGCTGGATTTTATCAGCTGTGGCTAGCTAGCTAATTAAGCTAACGTTAGCTACATAAATTGGCTGAATTTGACTTTTTAATGTTTCCAACTGACAAGAACTGAAAGAGAGTCTTGCCAAAGGCATCTTAAATATGCACTTGATGGCTAAATACAGTACATGGTGCTAAAAGACTGACGCTCAGAGCTAGTTAGACACACAAAAGTAGAAATTAAGTAAGATTAGACTTATTCAAAACATTGCATTAACCCCACTTCCCTAAATCCAAAAGAACAGGAGCTGCTAATGTTAGCCTAAACTGTGATAACATCCAGGACCAGCATTCACACAGTGGGGAACACTTGTGCTTCATATATTTGGTACCCCTAAAATAGCATGTGGCCCCAGCCCATTTGTATCTTATAGCAAACCTTAGCATGCCCAGCTCACACTTCTGTATTTTGGGATTTGGAAAGGGTAAAACCACCCTCCAATCTCTTGTTCAAAGTTTAGTCTCGCATTGCCAGACCTTCCTCCACAGCGCTGCGAAGGAGGGTCTGGCTAGTCCACACAGCATTCCGGGATGGGAGAAAAACGTGCTCTGGTTTATTTTTAAACCAATCACAATCGTCTTCGGCGGCACTAAGCGCCGGACGGAGCAACGGTGGCAAAATAGTGTCAGGAAGGAACTTGTTTTGGTGGAACATGTGTATGTTCAAAAGTTGTTTTAGTTGTGCAAAAGAAAACTCCGATTGGACAGATAGTCTAGCTAGCTGTCTGGATTTACCCTGCAGAGATCTGAGGAGCAGTTAACCATTAGTCCTCATAAATCCACCGGAGTTTAGAATGCCAACACAAAGAAAGCGAAAGGTAATGGACATCCGGCCGACAAGAGGGACATCAGGTGGAATTTCCAGCGGCAACAAAGCAATCCCGGAAGTGGAACATCGTGGATATAGACTACTCAAAGTTTGACAAGCCTCTAATGCTTTGTGCTCAGTTGCTAAGCTATAAAACATTGACAATACCTGTTCAAGGACGGGGTGAACCGTTAGTGAACTTTTTGAAAAGTTTTTGGAATTTAAAATTAACTTGTTCATTCTTCGATTGACAGCCTTGGCTGATTTATTTTTCAGTGGCATGCCTTTGTCCCCAGGTCATGAAATTTTAATGTAAGGGATAATGTCAGCTTGTAATTACAAAAAAAGGGGCAAGATTGGATTTGTGCACTATGTGCAGCGCTGCCAATGTTACTCTGAAGGCCCGGTACAGGCCAATCAATACTGTGAAATTAACAATTCTCTCCAAATGCTAGCCTGGAGATGTTCAATTAACAAAGAGTGGAAGATGGATTTTGTGGTCTTAAACTTTGTCAGGATTTGTACCTTCAAATGAGTTTTGTTTTTTTATTACGTCTATCAGTTTTGAATTAGGGAGTATGTTTGTCAGAGAAACAGTACAGCCTGCAGTCAGCACTTTCATCACTTTTTTTTGCCATTAGACATCATAGATTAAAAGCCTAGACAATATTTTACTCTTTTCTCAAGTCACTAATGCAGACCAAAGTGTCCCAAGGCAGGAATATATAAAATCTGCAATGTACTGCAATGAGTTCAGTGTACTTGATCCCTGTGTGCCCAATCCCTAGGAAAGCTCGATATAATATTAAGATCACTTACAGAAAAGGAGGTTCAAGATATACAATTAATTTGACAGTATATTGCGAGCAATATTTCCACATCTGAAGTTGGTACATTAGATAGAGCTAGTTAATTCATTTCAACATCTGGGGCTGATATTTCAGATCATTTTGAATATCCTTACAGTGGAGAAATGCTGGTCTCATTTCACTATGAGAGAATGATAACAGATGAAAAATGATTATTTCCACTGAAATAACATTAAATATATTAAAAAACATGTTCCATACTCCATATAGAAAGTGGAACCCCATAATAAACCCTTACAAGAATGTGCTGCGATGCATGCTGGGCTTTAGCTGCAGTATCTGTGCGCCAAATAGCAATATCTCCCAGCATGAGGCGTGCAGCCCTCTGGCAATATCCTTCTCACATAGAGCCAAGGTCACTTGGCTAACTACAGTATCTCATCTCACAATGCAAAAGGATTACCGGTTTGTTGGGCTACTCTCCGTTTGGGAAGCTTCCTCACTATCGCTCTCCTTCAACAGACCATCATGAAAGGCCGTCTACTCAGGGCTTGTGTGCCGCTATTCAGTGTGTTAAGTGTTGCTCTCATTCTCACTGTTTTTCCAAATGCAACAACTGATTACACATGTGGAAAAATGGACTGGGATGCTTTTAGGCTCTTCTTCAAATATGGGTGTTTCACCTCCTCCCACTTTTGCATTTTCATCTTAACTTCTCCAGTAGCTTATATTCAGAACTGTAGGGTATTGAATTAAAAGGTAGGGTTGGTAATGTTGAAAAGCTAGCAAGATTTGAAAGTAGTGTCTCCTCATGGCTCCGCCTAACCCCTCCCCATGATGCTCTCGGGGCTCCGTCCAACCCCTCCACATGATGCTCTCGGGGCTCCGTCTAACCCCTCCACATGATGCTCTCGGGGCTCCGTCTAACCCCTCCACATGATGCTCTCGGGACTCTGTCTTACCCCTCCTACGTGCACGAGCATCGCTGCATGAGAGCAGAGGAGAGAAAGGAGCGCTATTTAACTTCAGGTCTCACTCACCGTTAAGCAAACACCTAATCTCATACCAAATGTTTAAAACAAACATGACAACTGATAGCAATGCGGTGACGGCGCGCTTTGAGCTCAGGCTCGTACACGGGCGGGGGTAGAGTACACGCAGCGGGGCAAGGAGGCATTTCATTGGTTCTTTTCAAGCAGACCGCAAGGCTCTGATTGGTGGGCGTTTTTACAGGATTACAGCAGCTACAGATGACGGATCTTTTTCACTCCTTTTTCAGAGCCCATAAGTTATTATATAAATGATATAAGCTGTCGGGGTGTATAGACCATTTCAAACAATATATAAAAAATTGTATGTTTGAAATAGTTACCAACCCTGCCTTTAATATGTATTGCTTCCTCTCACTAGCTTATACTCAAGTTTCTCTTCCAGTGCAGTCTAATAAAATGATCAGTCTTGGAGCTGGGATGATAAAAATGGGTCTCCAAGGAGGGAAATCCACAAGGCACCCTTTTTCCAGAGATTATTATGGATGCAAGAAAGCTTTGTTGTCGAGACAGTGCAGCATTACATGAGCAATCCTTGGAGAAAAACTTAGATTATCAAGCAAAACTTTCCGAGTCAGCCTCACAGCGGCAAACTACTCCAGATTTGTGGATACTGTAACAAATAAGTTAAAGTTTGTGTCATAATTAATTGCATTATTGGCATGTTGCGGTTTTTGTGGCTCTGCAGCCATGGGCTATTAGGATTAGACAGTGCAAGATATGGAGGATTGAGTGTTTTGCGGACCTAAATTCTGCTTCTACCAATTCAGCAGCAGCTCCACATGAGAGCGAAGACCCCAGGAGTATTTTAAAGAGCGGATTATCAATTCACTGCTGCCAGGAGTCTCTCCACTGGTAGACACCGTTATTTCAAATCTTCGTCCAATTATATTATGCTTGCAGGGGCAGTGTGTGTGTGTGTGTGTGTGTGTGTGTGTGTGTGTGTGTGTGTGTGTGTGTGTGTGTGTGTGTGTGTGTGTGTGTGTGTGTGCACATGCAAGTTGATTGGGCAGGTGCAAAAGGAGGGCACTGAGTACTGGGGATATAATCTAAAGCAGTACGTTTTTGCAGTCAGTAAAAATATAGTTTGAGAGAGCTTCATGGCTTTTAAGGAGAGATGAGAAGCAAGGTCTCGGAGGAGGGTGTTGGAATCTTGTCTTGTTAATGGAAAAATCATAATCAAAAGTGTTAAGAGCGCTGGGGGTGTAGAGTCAATCTCAAACAGCAGTTGTGTCTTTGTGTCTTGAAAATTGATTTGATCTCGGAGTAGTTTTTGTTGTTAGTTTCTGTTGTCAATTTGTGAAAGTGCGTCAGCATGGGGGTCACAGCATGGGCGTCAGATGGGTTATTGGCATGCAGTGACACTTGCCACCTCTTAGCCTCTCTGAGTCCAAAACTTATTGTGCGCTGTGCTTTTTTGTAGTGGAGAGCAAAGTTCATAGAAACTTTGCATAGACTAGTTTGAAAGCAAATTTTTAAAAAGTCGAAAAACCCTGCTAATGGTCTGTATAGAGGCTGCAAGGCGTTACTGGTAGAGGGGCTAAAAATGTGATGTTTGTCCTTCAGGATGGAGCTAAAGTAAAGACCATGGCCTCATTAAAATCAAAAGCATGTATCCCCTTGGGAGTGTGAATGTGCTCAGTAAACTAATCTGCTGTTATATTATCACATAAAATGCGTGAGAGGGGGACATTTCTGACGGATTGTGATTCTGGAGGAAAGCACATGGACTTTCCAAAATGTAAAGGGTCTAACATCAGAGGAGCACCTGATGTTTAAGATAAACAAAGATTCATGTGAGGCTGTAATTAGACCAGTAAAAAGTTGCTTTTGGTCATGGTGGGACCCATAGGTCTGGAAGCTAGGCAGGTGTCTAATTTGGGTTTACTGTACATGACAGGTTGGCACCAGCGAGTACCCAATCTCCTCTTTCCCACCATTCTACATCAGATGTCCACTGTGCGTTGTTTAACTCACAACGATTTTGCAAGGCAACCTGCAAATTTGATGTTAATATGCCTTGAAAGCAGGGCCGTAGCTACCATACAAAACAAGTCGCCTTGTCGATGGAGAGAGATCTTCAGGAATTTGTTCCAATTGGGCCAGTTTTAATTGTTCCTTCACGTCCGTGAGTTTCGGCCATGTTTCGTGCTGTCCAGAGACAAAGGTTATTTCCATTTCCCATTTAGCACATCAACTCTTTTAAGAAAGGCAAAAACCACCTCAAACGAGCGTAAAAACTTTAGCGCAATTAAGAGTATGATCAAATGTTGCTGTTTCCATCCAGCTTTCTAGTGCAATACTTCAAAAATATGCATAAACACACGTGAATGGAAACACAGCTAATGTTTCAGTTTTATGTAATAAATCGTAAAAAATGCTATATTATATATATATCCAACCGGAATATGCTGTTTACATGACCTGTATCAAATTCGGAATATTGTCATATTTGAAATAATAGTGGAATATCTGTGTGCATGTAAACTTACTCAGTGCTGCCTCATGGAAGATAACCCGACTGTTTTGACATTAGACTGAATGTAGAACGCAAGAAGCTTGCAGTGATCTCAAACACACACACACACACACACACACACACACACACACACACACACACACACACACACACACACACACACACACACACACACACACACACCCCCCTTTGTGGGGACTCTGGGACTCACAACCTCCCACCCCCTTCACCTGAGTCTCCCTCTTCTCTTTTTTTTTCACCCCTCAGCCTGTTCTCCTTTCAGACTCTAAACTTCTTAGCTAGAGTGCAGTGTTGTTGCCAAGGTACTAACAGGCTCTTTTGCCAGATTGCTAAGAACTTCAAAGTGTGTTTGACATGTACACTTGGGAGGCCTGCGCTGGAAACGAGTGTGTCTCATGTGGAGACCTGAGGACGGGTCTTAAAAGCACAGAGTGCATCTACAATATTAACATTCAAAAAGGAGCCCGCGCTTTGCTGACTCTTACATGGCTCCTTTGAATTTGACATGTGTCATCACTGTCACAGCAGCTCCAGTAATATACTGCAATGCCTGGCTGACGAGGAGCGTTAAGACTAAAGGTTGCATGGCCTACATATCAATTAAGGAACTCTTTCCGGCATTTCATTTGACATTTGACACACTGGAGGCACCTCTTTGTCCCGGCTGCCATGTTGTGTCGGTCCTTTTTAATTTGAAGTGCCTTTTCTTCTGAGAGGCGTTGAGGGAGCAGGCAAATGTTATAGTATTTAATTTAGCACTTCTTCCACAGAACATGACAAGTCTGTAGATATAGAAAAAGCTTTCAATCCTCTCAGTGCACTTGGGATCTTTTCATTTCATCATGATACACCAGGGTTTTTCTGGGTTGTCTTTTTATCTATGCAGCCCCCACACTGACTAGTCACAACATTAAATTTAAGTCAAAAC
This sequence comes from Perca flavescens, assembly GCF_004354835.1. Classification (NCBI taxonomy): domain Eukaryota; kingdom Metazoa; phylum Chordata; class Actinopteri; order Perciformes; family Percidae; genus Perca; species Perca flavescens. The sequence goes on from NC_041344.1 coordinate 26,886,339, forward strand.
TCAAGAGGGCTTTAAAATATGAAATGTGAAGAGAAGTGGATTAAAAATGAGACCGCATGAATGAGTAATGAATTCACAAAAGATGGAGATAGTTAAAATAAATCAAAGAAATCATTCCTTCAAATGTTGTTTCTGCATGTATACCAAAGACACAAGGGGGTGTGGGCAGAGATGGACCAGCTTGACTCTTTCATCTCATAATTGAGCCTGAAGAGGAGTCTGTATGTTGAGAAAAAAAAGTGGGTATTTACTGGAACTACAGCAGTCTGTCATATTCTTATACTCCCCAAAAGCCTAACTTTTAATTTTTAATTTCTTGTTAAAGACCAGGTTTTTCCTGATCGACATAGGCGCTAAGCAGTGGAGCAAATGCATCCCCGTTATTCAATTAGGGGGAGCAAAGTTATAGTTTCCCCATTCTGTCGCTCTGTATCTCTCCTAGTTTGCTCCTCAATTTTAAAAACATAACCAGGCGCCTATGCTAATCAATAAAACAGTTGTGCTTTAAAGTTTGGTCATGAATTTTTCCAAAATTTCATCTCTTAGCCTTGATGGCTAATTTCCTTTGCCAATCATAGTGGTTGATTCCTTGATTCACGTTCTGTGCCAATGTAGGAATTATTTTGTCCTTTGTGTAGTGAGTGTAATTTACAGGTGTGGAGGCTGGGGTGGTAGATGGTCACTTAACAGGTGCAGGACACCAGTTTGAGTCCCATTAAAGAGCGACAAATAGTATTTGCCTTAAAAAGAAAACGTACAATCTTTTCCTAAATTTGACCAGTGTTTGGGGTCATAACCAACATTTAATTTTGACATCTTTTAAAATACACAGAATCATATAATCTATTGTTAATATAAAAATATCAGTTAGTATATCTTTAATCTCATTGTCAAGAGATTGTCAAAATAAAACAATGTTAGCATTGAATGTTAAAAAAAAACAAAAACACTGTCACTGAATGTATTTCACCGTTATGTGGAATCGCCCAATGTAAAGCTATTGACTTAGTCTCGCATTGCCAGACCAATCTCCACAGCACTGTGGAGTCAGGTCTGACCACTCCACACATACATTCCGGGACAGGAGAAAAAAAAACACTGGGTTTTTTGCATTTCTTTAAACCAATCACAATAGTCTTGGGCGGCGCTGAGCTCCGGACGCAGCGATGGTGGCTCTGCAAAATAGTCTTGGGAAGTAACTTGTTTTGGTGGAACATTTGCACCCTGCAATAAAAAACACCACATACAATAAAAATTAAATAAAAAAATTAAGTCAACTGTTTATTACATAATACAGTAACGTGAGCTATTTAAATTAGCTGGATACATGATTAAATGTAATTTGCTCTTACCAATGTATCGCTGTGTGTACTTCGTCCATAGAAAATCCCGACCAATCATCCCAAAACGTCCCAGTTAGAGAGCAAATGCCGTAAGAATATTCTTTGTAAATCTTTGCAATCATTCCTCGAAAGAACCAACGCAGGCCTGCCTTGATGCACAATCCAGATTTTCCTCAAAACCTGCCATTTTCAGCGTGTAGCTCGCTAGCTCGAAGGTTGTTTTTGTTTCCCGCATTGAAGTCGAGTTTGAGAACGGCAACACACAGAGAGGAAATTGAGGGACACCCAGCGGAAGAGGCGGTTGTACTGCAGAATGTACTGCCGTTGATCCAGACTAGAGTTACATTAACTGTCACATCAATTGTCACAGTGCTTTCACTATTTAGTAGGACTTTAAAAGGTGCTGTAGGTAGGATTGTGTAGGACTTGGCCAAAAAATTTGAACATCGACAACTTCTCACTCCCTCCCCACTTTCTGCTAAAGCCCAAAACAGTCTCCTAAGCCACTCCCCCCACAAGGGAGAATGAATGTGTGTGCATGAGCAGTGATTGACACGCAGTTCGACACCCCCTGCGTCTGAACAGGGAGCGGTGGATTTTTGCAAAAAAAAGGCTGTAGGTGGTACCAGAGGAGCCGGATTTATTTTTTTGAATTACCTGCTACATGTAGTTCTACTGGAACATAGGGTCAGTTTCAGCAAATATGACAGAACGTTAGTTTTATAAGTCTTACCTACTGCACCTTTAACACCATCAGAGAGAACTGGTCAATATACTACAGTATAGCATGTCCCATCATTCCTAGATGTTAAAAATAAGTGTCAGGATTTCATAACCGTTATGATAATGTCATTGGTAGTAGAACACCGTTTTCTGTGCTCTTTTCTGCCTTATCCACTACTCAATACACACACCCCGCAGGAAAAATGGTAAATGGGCTATTTGGCTTGATCACCTTTTCATTCCCATTAACTAAAGGAATCTTTGAGCAAAGTATTTATTAGTGAGATGGCCATCCTTTGTTTAGCAATGAAGCAATGTCAAACATTTTGCTTTTGCATAATTATCCTGCATAATAATAATAACAATAACAATAATAATCATCATCATTATGGGTGGGGGAAAAAAATCGATACAGTATAGTATCGCAATATTTTCCGTGGAAATACTGTATCGATACACAGACGCCAAGTATTTACTATATATGTGTTGGTCAGTCTGTCTGCTTGACAATCCCATTTGGCAGCAATAAAATTGAAGTGAGATGAACAAACGGAGAAATGTATCTTTTTAGATAAAACAGATATATATTTGACATAATTTGAAATTGGGAAAAATTTGAAGTTGGAAAAAAAGGTAATAAATTGCAATATATCGCATAATATTGCAATATCTTTAAAATCGCAATAATATTGTATCATGACATAAGTATCTTAATGATATCGTATCGTGGGGCCTTTGGTGATTCCCACCCCTAATAATCATCCAGTTAAATGTGTGAAAACTGCTGAAATCATGTAGTTTTGATATGCATGTCATTCTTTGATTCAGACTCATGATGCCATCTGATACTAAACAGATTGAGATGCCTTGTGAAGAAATGTCTTGAAACCAGTGCAGTAGTCCGTGAGAAGGGCTCGCCTTGCCTGGTCTCTGCTTACCTTCCTTCAGGATGGGATTTGCGTTGAAGCTAATGATGTGTGCATCACCCGGGGTGACTCATGCCGTCCTAATAGCATTACACAGGGGATTGTTCTACTTGATGGCTGCTGATCATAATGTGTTTGGCCTAGTTTGTCAGTGTGACCATCTTCCACGAGATCTGAAAAAAAAACTGTACGGGGAGATGCACAGAATTCCTCACTATGTGAGGAGTTCTCTCACAAACTACTCTATACTATAGAGACATTTCCATGAAACAATGCAGGGTTTGCATGACACACTTTAAAAGGGGATATTAAAAGTTATTCTTTATGTCAAAAAGTCCCATAAAAAGACAAATAACATTGAATTGATCCTGCTCACAAGTGGGCGAGATTCCCTGCACCCAGCACTTGTCCCCTGTGCTTGTCTGCATACATTTTTCCACATTTATTTAGTTATTTTCATATTGCATTCATTTTCAGCTTCCTATAATTTTACCATTGCTTTTGTGTAACATTTCAGCACCTACTACCCCCGGGTTGGTTTGTATTAAAAGTGTTAAAATCTTAGAGTACTGGTTTAACTTAAAGCAAACACACAACCCTAGTTTGGTTTCATTTAGATTTGTTGAGTTGCAGGTTTGAACAGTTCATTATTTGTTTCTTCACACTCACCTTTTCTCTGTTACTTTGTCTGGTCCACCATTCAAGGAATGTTTGGGGAGGAGCCGCCGAGCTTTTCCTGTGTATTTTATGTTGATGATGTCATCACTGACATCATTGGACTGAACCAACTGTTGGGGTTTCTTGTGTGTAGAGATATTTCATGTGTTTGTTTGATGCATTTGAGGGGTTATCGTGGGACTCATGCTGCGTTCATACCACCTCGGAATAACAGGCACCGCCCCCCCCGGTTACGTTGTTTTTCCGACTTGCAGCGTTCATATGGTCGGGATGCGTGTTCTTCTTCTTCTGTTATATTGGCGTTTGGCATAACAACTTTTTGCATGACTGCCACCAACGGTTGGCCGTAGCCTAGAACATCAGGCGTGTGAAAACATGGAGGCCACAATAACAAAAGATTTTCTGCTGTTTTCTTATGCGAGCATCCAAACAGCACATCGCCAGGTGTTTGTTTGTGTTATCTACAATGTATTGTTGTTTTATACATAGGCCTATTTATGAATAATTTCAAACATGTTATGTCTGTGCATTTTTCTTGGCAGAGGCGTTTGTCCACAATAAACAGTTTATTGTCACTGAAATATGTTCAGTGAACCAAAGTCGCCTACATCAAACGTCAGTTGTCAACAACACGTCACCAACTGGGGAACTCTGTTATCAAAATCTAGCCCGAGTTTCCCACCTCTGATTCCCACAGGAAGTTACGTGAATGGTGACGTTTTCACTCAGAAAAATGTTTTTCCGATGTCCATGAACGCACGGTAACTTACCTCGTAAAGTGTCCTTTGATTGTGTAGAGGAGCGCAACGTGAGACTATAAATGTTTTTGCAGGGAGATAGTGGTGTGGTCCAGGCTAGATTTACCGTGCGTTCATGGACATCGGAAAAACATTTTTCCCCAGTGAAAACGTCACCATTAACGTCACTTCCTGTGGGTATCAGAGGTGGGAAACTTGGGCTAGATTTTGCTAACAGAATTCCCCAGTTGGTGACGTGTTGTTGACAATTGACGTCAGATGTAGGCGATTTTGGTTCACTGAAAATATTTCAATGACAATAAACTGTTTATTGTGGACAAACGCCTCTGCCAAGAAACATACAAAGACATAACATGTGTCAAATTATTCATAAATAGGCCTATGTATAAAAAAAAAACACATTATCCGTGTCCTTTCCCGCAGAAAACACAAACAAACACCTGTCCATGTAATGTTTGTATGCTCGCATAAGAAAACAACAGCTAATCTTTTGTTATTGTGGCCTCCATGTTTTCACACACCTGATGCTCTAGGCTACGGCCTATGGTGGCAGTCATGCAACAAGTTGTTATGCCAAACGCCAATATAACAGAAGAAGAAGAACACGCATCCCGACCATGTGAACGCTCGCAGTCGGAAAAACAACGTAATCACGGGGAGGAAAAAATGTTTTTATTTGATTGAACAAAGTAAAGATGAGAAGCCGCGCTGCCAAGACAGGGTAGGGAAGTTGTAAAATAGACCTTTTTCACGGCAGAAATGTTGACATGTCATAGTAGGAAAAGCACAGGTGTATTCATACCCATTACTGATGGCTGCATTCCACTTAGGAGAGGCCCTGGTATTGTGCATGCTGACTCACTGAAATAGCTTCCTGGGAAACTTAATGGAACTGAACCATTGTTAAGGTTATCAACTTAAGCTTTGCTTTTCCTACTATGACAAGTCAAAACGTCTGCTGTGAAAAAAGGTCCATATCCATGTCCAAAAATAAATACCTGCAAAACTAATGACATTCCCATCACCTTCAGCTGTAATGAACTAAGATCATAAGCATTATACCTGCTAAACATCAGCATGCTCATTGTTAGCACGTTAGCATTCTGATGTTAGCATTTAGCTTAAAGCACTACTGTACAGTACAGCCTCACAGAGTTCATAGCTGTCCGCTCAAAATGTCAGTGTTGCTACATTCCATAACACTTCTTTCTATTAAAAAAATCATAAATCAATCTAAGCCACTTTGGGAAAGCTTAGCTCAATCTTTCAATGCATACAATTATTTGTATTTGTTTTAATATTTCCAGTTTTGTATGAACAAAAAAATAATTGGGCGGAAGGATGTCATGGCTACATTGTTTGATTGCCAAGTGATCCCTGGGAAGTGCAGTGCAAGAATTCACCAACAGTCAACACAAAGATGCTGCTACTTCAAGACTTTAATTTGTCACCGCAGCTGAGCGGCTACTTAAGAGTGGCTTTCTTGCTCCATAACAAAATGTTGCATGCTTTTCTTCATTACTCACCTTGGAAGTGTCTTTTTGTAAACACTGCTACACCGCTACAGTAATTACAGCGGGTTTTGGGAGGATTCAAGGCACTTCCTCCTCAGATGCTTCCATCGTGAGCATGCCCATTAGAGGTAATTGGATTATTTCTACTCTGTTTATCTCTTAATTCCCCACATCTGTAGTTTGGTCGGGGGGAATTCAGATGAAGGAGAAGCACGGGATCTCACCAAGGGTTTATGGGAGTGTTATACAATGCCATGCTTTAATGCGACTATTTGATCCCCTTGACATAACCACAGATGCTCCCAGACATCATTAGCCTCGGATCTAACCAGAGATTCTAATTTCTGTATCTCAGACATGAGGTGGCAGATCAATAAAGTGTGTATTCTGAGAGAATTCAATCCAAAGCCATCGATTTTTTTTTTCCGGCATTACATTGATCTGACAGGCAAAAAAAATTGTTTTCGCTTCAGCATATCGCCGCAATTGTAGTTATTTTTCTTTCTGTTACATGTTTACTTTTGTGCCATTCTTGATGGGATTAAAAATGTCTTTTCTTCTTCTACTTCTTCTTCTTCTTTTCTACTAGTGTGTTGGAGTTTTTGAATACCTGCATATTTCAGGTCCACAAGTGTGGAAAGCAATTCCCCCGAACCGTGTAATGTTGTCACGCTGCTTGACTTCCCTCTTCACTGGAAGAAACCTGTGAAGCAAGCACCTTGGCTTACCGAAGTCCCCGAAAAATGCATTTACAGTGCACACTCTGCAGTTGTGATGTTTGCCTTTGTCCACCCCCCACCCCCACCTCAATTTTTCACTATTTAATTTCAATGCTGATGTTGTTTATACATTTGTTGCCTCTCATTAGTCGAAATTTCCTCCAGTGCTTCAATGCTGCTGATTAATTATGCATTTAGACACAACTGAAAAAGCGGCCTCAACATCACAACAATGAATTAATGATCCGCATTTGCAAGATTGTCATGTGTGACCTACATTTGTCTCGTGATTGTTTCTTTCTTTTTGAAGCTTGCGAGAGTAACTATGCTCCGAAAGTCTGTTCTTCCATTAAAATCGATCCTCCTGTGTGATGTGCTGAGAGACGGCAGCGGCAGCAATGCTGGGAGGGAAGACTCGCTGTGTGAGTGCTTCGGGGCTTGTTTCTGCAAAATCCCTACACAACTTAAACACAACAGTCCTTTTACACAAACTGTGACATAAACAGCAGTCTCTCTACTCCCGCCCCCTCCTCCTCTTCCATCCATTTCATTACTTAGCTGGATGTCATTGTCACTTAGAATAAAGATCCAGATCTGTGCACATGACAGACTGCTCCGGTGACCTTTTCTCAAAGTGTGCAGTGTGTGACATCTTCAATGCTGCGTGATTTCTGCATGCAGCGCTGATCTGCCAATTTGTAATACTGAAATTAAAGGGGGATTGCAAGATTATACGCATTGTCAAGAGGGACAAAGAAGTGCGGGAGAGGCGTCTTACATCGGCTACATCTTTTCTTTCAACCTTGGCAGACCTTGAAGTACTGCATGACTTGCAGCAAGAAAAATAGGCTTTGGTTTAAGACGACAGTCTCAAAGAGATGTGAAAGTGGGTGGTATTTCTTCTCCGAGCTCCTTTTATTTTGCACAGCGATGTAAAACCGCCTGAGTCACAATGAAAAGCTCCCGACACATTGTTCATTCGAGGGTGTACAAAAAATCAGCTTTTGTTCGGTTTTATTATTTACAGAACATGCAAACAAAAGTGATTTTTTTTTTTTTTAATAACATGTTGGTATAAACTCCAGCCCACGGCCGAATGGTGCACCTCAGGCTACATCTTCACCAACAATCAACAAAGAGTTCTATCTCCAGTAGCAGACCCAATCTCTGTTTACATTAGCAAGTCCGACAACGCATTTGATGATGACATGAGCATTTTACATACACTGGGCATGGGTGTGCTGGTGTAAACAGGAAGCAGACTGTTGCTCTGCGGGTTCAAAATCATGGATGTATAAGTCGAAAATACAGAAAATACCTTGGAGAAAGAACAACAATTGAGAAAAGCAAGAACAGGGATTTCTTAGCTTGGAACGACGACGTTGTGGAACTGTTACTGAAAGGTTTGTATGCCTAACTAACCGATAAGACTGGCTGACGTGCGTCGTCGTTCCCAAAGGTCTCCGTTTGTGCCCGTCCAGACTTCAAGTTCAGACCCGGAGTTTTCAAACCAAAACGAGGGGAAGTAGTGTTTCCAAATGTCTCCGTTTTAGGGGCTTGGAAACGCTGTAGTATTATGGATGCGAATCGTATCCATAGCTAAAGATATTCGTTTTTAAACCAAAACGCAGTAGTGTAGATATAGTACAACTCGTGGGTGGCACGGTGGGTCAGCAGTTAGTACTGCTGCCTCACAGCAAGGGAGTACTGCAGAGAGACATGCATGCTAGCTAAGTAGGACTACAGTTGAAACCCAGGCTGGCTAACACTGGCACATTTACAGTAATGTTGATTAATGAGCATTGTCCTTATGAATATAATAAAAAAATAAAAAATAAACTCGCAGAGAGAACTCAATCCAACTCTGCAATGTCATTCTCGCTTCTTATAAATAGCATCTCCGTCGGTTCACCAGTCAACTGATTGTATGAATTACATTCCCAGGAGTAATAAAGTCATTTGCATCGCCCTGGTTTATACAGCAGTGAAGAGGGATGTCCATTTTTTTTCCCCTCTCTCTCTCTCTCTCTCTCTCTCTCTTTCTATTGCAGCAGTGAACTGCTTCAGCGCTTCCCATCAGTCCCAGCTCTTTCCTCCGGCGCCACAGCTGTCCCCGTCCCCACTTCCACTTTGTCAAAGCGCTAATTCCACACCCAGAGTTGACACTTGGCTACTATGGTCTGTCTCCTAACCCATCCCTGTAGCCACCCAACCTTATGAAATCGCATTAGCTATCAAAACGCCTGATAAACAATGTGATACTTAATCCCGTCCGTTCCGATGTGTTGCTTTGGCTGTGTTTTTCTATTTGCCCCTGAAATGGGTTTCACAGATGGAGAGCGCCAAGGTGCATCACAGACTGGCTTTGAGTTTTAACTCCGCTGTGATTCTGTGTCAGCGCTGGAATAAATGTATGACTGGAGGCACAGGTGAGCCAGACAACGAGAGCAGCATTCCTGATTCGATGTGTAGTGTTTGTGGGTGTGAATGAAACATATAATTCATATTAAGATGGGCAGTCCGCCAGCATGCTCTTATTGGTTCTCTCTGTCTGACATAGATGAGATTCACAATCCACTCATTTGTTTCTGTGTGACTATATACAGTATATACATATCTATTTAGTTACATTTTAGAGCATATTTCTACAGTTAACGTAATTAAGAATGTAAACTCTCTTTAAATGTCTCCAGATGAAATCGCTCTGCTTCATGTTTATTAATTATAGACAATATATCCTGAAGCTGAAGGGGGGAAAAAATACAATTTGCTGCACCACAGGACAAGAAATTCATCCTCGGGTGCTGTGGGCTCAGTCTTGTTTGTGGATTCAACGTGTGTCTTTCACTTTTACAGAGAAAACCGAGAGGGAGGAGGATCTGAGATTCAATTTACGGACTAGATGGAAAGCCAACACAGATGTCAGGAGTGAGAGATAGTTTCATTTGACAAGTGAAAGAAGTTTGCCGTGTAGGGGCTGTGATGGTTCTGGCAGATGGGTGTCTGTCCTTGGCACTGCGTTACAGCTTACATGCAAGGCCCTGGCTGGTGAAATCCTGCATCGCAACATTGTTTACTGTGAGATTCTTTTTTTTTTTTCTTGAACATGCTTGAAAATCCTTCAGCACTACAGGTTGGAGGGACAATAGGAATACTTGATGTGTAGCATGTGCATAATTTATTTCCCAGCCATCGTGATCAAAAGCAGTCAATGCCATGCTGTCTTTCCCCCCACTCCCCGACTGCACTGTTACAGACGACGAATATCCTACCTGTAGACGCAGATTCACCGCCTGGAGTTCACTGATATTCAAGGATATTGCATTATCAGCGCTTGTGATGCAGGAAATGAATAGAGAGGCTTTGTCATATCAGTGGAACCAAATAGGCCTCGAACGATTTCCATAAATGAAACAAACACTCTTAGGCATTCAGTCCCCCACCTCTCACATTTTATATTCTTCCCCGTCAAGGTTTGTTTATTTTTAATCTCCTTTGTTAGCCATCATTTTAAAAATTGTCCCCCTATATAGGTGGAGGTGGGACCTGTTTTCCAGATTTAGTAACTCATTTGCTCACCTGAGATTACGGCAAGAGTGGCAGGAAGCATCAGCCGCCAGCTGCAAGTCATAAATAAAGATGAGAGTGCCTTCTGAAGACAAACCAATTACTTGAGCAATTTTTTGGAGTCAGACAATGGACACAGATCATTTCATGTCATTTCATGCCGATTCTCTGGGAAATATACCTTATAATACAGTACACGGCCATTCACCAAACACAACAGAAGCTACTGTAGAGGAGAGGCAAAGTTGGGGAGAACAGAAAGCATGCACTAGCATAACATGAGCCTATTTATAATGGATCTTCTCGCATCAATGCATGCAGCACACGGTAGCAGCTCCCTCATTCATGTTTTTGTGTCTTCGCCGGCTGCGGTTAAAAACGTGCATGCTTGGTAGTCAGTTCACAGCTGACAGCAGTGTTGTTATTTAGGATTATGATTAGAGATGCACCGATTACAACTTTCTAGGCCGATTCCGATTTTCTTTGAGTTAGGCCAGCCGATACCGATTTTAGCCGATTCCGATTAAATTTTTTCTAACCACTTTACAGCACCGCAAATATGTACTTTCTATCTTTTCTTTACTAGAACATTTTGCACAGAACATGGCACATTTTTTAAACAGATAACAGATCACTCTAAAATAGCACTATATAAATTACTCCTGGTGTGGGACATTCACACAACATTTCCTTCTTTTCACATCCAATATCCAACTAAAACAAATGTGATTTGGGTTTTTGGTGTCGTCCCTCCACGCCCTACTTTTTCGTTGCAGGTGTTGCATATTGCAAACTTGTTTTCTTCTGCACACACGCTGAAGAATTTCCAAACAGCTGACATGTTGCAGGTTAATTCACGAGGTTCCCTACATGTGGGAGAATAGCGCGGACACGCGCCTCACACCGCAAACTGTTGTGTCCGTGTGTGCGTGCGTCCTTGAGAACTGTAACTCGTATAACTTATGTTGTCAGTTAATTGTAGCGTTGACCGGCATGAAATCGGCATATGTCAGACTGACCTGCCAGTCGCTGGTCATGGCCGAGCACGTGAAAACACCGGCTGGTCTATGGGTGCATCTCTAATTATGATACATTTCTGCCTCAATCTGGTAACGTTTTACATGTCTCTACTGTGGAAAATGTGTCGATAATATATATAAATAACACCAGAAGTCTGTAATGTTGCAATTTTTGAAATTGCGGATGGAAAACTAAAAACATCTCTTTCAAATATTGGTTGTATCAATTTCAAGCCAGGCCTCCACTGGGACTGCATGAATAATTCTTTATTCATTTTTGTAAGTACTGTAAGTTCATAGTAGCATGTTCTATGTATTTTCTCTGTAACTTGTCTAATATATTTGCTAGAATATTGTATGGGTCCCTAATTCTAAATGTAATTTTGTGCATAATTTCATACTTTGATTTCTTTCAGTGATTTCACTCTCAATATATTGCTTTTATGATAATTTCTGTACAAAACACAGGCTTGCATGGCACTGAACTTTGGATTAAGTAGCTTGGAGATGCACACCATACGTAAGAGGTACAATTTATTCAGTGACACACACCTGAGTTAACATGAAGCCTCTGTACCTGATGTTCTTTCTGAATGTAATTCCATACAATATTTTTGAAAGGGAGCATTCTACACTGTTATGAGTAAGTATCTATTTTTTTTTTTAAAGCTGTATTAATTGAACTGTTTATTTTGGCCACTTTGGGGCAACAGAGCAAGCAAACACATGGTGGCATTATCATATTATAAAGTTGTGGTGGCAAACATGTAGCAAACAGTTACCTATTTACACATCCAGCACACACATTAGCATTCATTTGGTTTTGTTGAATGTAAGTCCAACATTCACTCTTCTTCTTTTTCTCTGTTTCTATCAACTCCTGAGAAAAAAATGCGTCTCTTTCACTGTTATAAACTCCAATATGTTTGATCTGTCTGCTGCTTGGTGCTAAAACTTTGCATTCACTTTACATTTAGTAATTAGATACATTCTTAAGAGAAACATATTTATTACTGGAGCTTTATCGTAGTGGAACAAGCTTGAGAAACAACTTTTGACATATTTATAACGCTGTTATGGTGAATGTACGCATGGAGCAGACACCCAGCAACATTAGCATTCATTTGGAGTTGAGTTTCTGGTCGACTGATGAATTTGAGTCTAATATCCAGTCTCCTTTTAGCTCTGTTTGGACTCCAGCAACCCCTGAGAAATAAGTCTGGCTCTTTAGCTGCCACATGTTCTAATTTCTTCACCAGCTTGTTGCTACCCTTGTCTTTCCTGTTTGGTGCTGGACAGGTAGCATACAGTAGGTTTACATTATCTGCCTACTGCAGCGGGAAATGTGATTGATGAGAGCAGAGGTTGTGGAGCAGAAAACCAAACCACAAGATAAAAGAGCCTAAAAACGCTCCATGAAGCTCAAACTGCAGTGACAATTCTTTGTTGATTTGTCACTACAAGCGACTCTAAAATTGTCACGTAACACATTTTGTGGGGAGCCATCAAGGCCCTCCAGGTGCTCAGAGAGGGCCTAAGATAAAGACATCAGTTGTTATTTTATTTTATGAATTCACAATTTTACAATCAATATCTAAACGTTTTGAGGACATAAAACACGAATCACAAGCTAGCAAAGCCGACAAACTATAGCTAGCTTGCCTATTGGTTCACGATGGAAGCCGCGAGTAACGTTACCGCTCATGAGGAGGACCATAGGTCTGAGGAGGACATCGGTGCAAATGTATTATCCATGTCGTTTTCAAGATTAACTTTTAAGGAAAAGTTAGAGTTAATCGGCAAAGAAAGACCTACACTAGTGCTCAATTCGGTGCAGGAAACGAAGGCTTTTGAGAGGCAATTCAACTCCAGCGTTTACACATGAACTTTGTTTTCAAGTAATGCTATCATCATCAGTTAAGTTATTAAAAATTGAATATGCCGCCATGCCAACTGATTTTATTCTTAAAATTTAAAACAGTTTTTTAAATTTTAAGGTTTATTTAGGAAAAACGGTCATCATGCGGAATTATCAGGCCAATCTGTGAATTTACCAACATTATCAGAATCAGAAAGCAGTTTATTGTCACATTAGTGGAAGAACATGGAATTGGCCTTGGTGATTGGGTGCATATACTGTATATAAACAAACAAACATATTAAAGATGATTAAGAATAAACAATATTTACAGAAACAGAGAGAATTATATACAAAAAAATGTTAATGCACATTTACTGTACTTTTGCATAGTGACCGTTTTCCCAAATAAACCCTAACATACATACATATTTAATAGGCCACTGTGCCAATTTTATATTATTTATTAACAACATTGCTTGTTTGTGGTGGTGGGTTTCAAAATGTTCACTGTCCATGGCTCTGAAGTTTCTGTTGCTGTCCCGACGAGAGATGGGGAGTGGTCAGAGGGGCCAAGGCTTAATGGGCATTTCAACTGAGTCATACATATAGTTACTGGCTTGCTACATACACATGCCCACTGATAGTATTAACAACAATGAAATGCCATGCAAATCCTCATGCTCACTCCTGGTGTGAATCCAGTTGCATTGATACTACAAGCTAAGTTATTGGGCTTTGCCCTTCCCTGTCTTAAGTGATAGAGTCACCATGTAGATGGCCCCATTCTGGCAAGGCAAGTCAGGGGATCATTAATCATCTATCAGAGGGGACTTGGCTGGTATATAAGGTTATAAAAGCCTAGCCAATATGGGTGAAACAAACCATTTAATTTCATCGGAGCATACAGTATTCTTATAAGCAAGGTGCTCTATGGGACTGAGGGAACCCTGAAGCTGTTTGATGGTCTTATGCTGTGACATGCTGTGCAGCTGTTACATTTTTCATAATTTCACATGAACGTGACAAATGCTTTCTTTGAGAAAAGATTGGTAGTTACCTCTGGAGGAGCAAATGTTCAATTAAACACTTCACAGTCTGGAGGATTTCACAATTCACTGTTTGAGAATTTGCCATAAGGACTATAATTTGCAGCAGAGATGACTGGATATTTCCGTCAGCTGTTATTGAGTTTTGTTAATAAAACAAAAACAAAGTGAGTTGCACTGGAAAACAGGCTGCACTTTAAAAAATACTACATTTAACTGTATTTGTACATGTAAATCTGTTTCGGTGTGCCCGGGCAATCGGCTGCAATTCTAGCAGGGTTTTTGTTTGTTTTGCTTTTCATATTTGACTTTGATTTGTAGAATCAGGGCTGACAACAGGGAAATCAATCCACCCTCTAGGAGCAACATGTCAGGTCAGGGTGAGCTCAATGAAAAATGAAGATCCAGTATTAAAGTGCAAAGTAAAACATTATCTAATATATAATGTGGATGATGTGCAAGTGTTAATTCTAAGTGTACGGTTATAAATTATAAGCAACAGTGAGACAGGAGCGTTTTAAGTGTCCCCTGAGCCTGGAATTGAACTTGCTCTCCTAATAACTTGATTATTAACACATTCGTAGGGCCTGACTGCAGGCTCCATTTGCAGCTACAGTAAATAGCACATTCATAAATACTGATATATGAGTTGTGCCATCCCCATCACAAATGAAATGATTGTTTGTGACGGAACGTGGAACATTGTGTCAAAACTGTTTGGCTCAACGAAAGAGTAAAGGTCCTTCTGTCACTTAACGTGTCCCGCAGAAAAACATGGCTTGAAATTAATTTTTTTTTTTTTTCAGATGAGTGATTTTTTTTCTGTTCCGTACCACCTGCTGCTCTTCTCATCCTCCCTCCCTGGTCTTAGACTGATCAAAGCGTTGCGTCGTCTTTGCAACTAAGTGCGTGCGCACGCATGTGTGGGCTTTAGTCCAAGGAGGAACATTTAGATTTCCCTTCAATTTCCCTTAATGTGTCCTGACAGTGAACTTAAGTAACACCGTGTTCAGTATTTTTCAGGAATTGTTTGCATGTTTATCAGCCTCTGAGTGTTGATTGATCATTAAAAAGGAGGGGATTTTAATTTCACTGCATTCAGATTGCAGGAAACAGTGAAAACAAATCATACAGAATGTGAGATTTTAATTATATTTGGGAAGACTTGCACATGTGGTCCGACAGCAAATGTCACATATTTGATTTGTGTTATAATGTGACCTCATTCTGAAAAATGGGACTTGCTAAACAGAGAGAGTTAAAAGGAGCCCTTGACGTCTTGAAATTCTAAATTAATTCTGTTTCTGTAACGCCATTGATGTAGTGGCCACAGCACTCCTTGCTCTGACCTTGCCTCTCCACACAGAATAGCCACAGCTGCTGCACAGTTATTAAAATCTTGGCTCTCTTTTGCCTTTTCAGCCTCAATAACCTTCATCCAGTATGAAATTTAATGTACAGATGCAGTGGCATTAGTCAAAGCTGACTCATTTCCATTTCCTTAAATGTGCATGACCATGCTGACTTTACTGTCTTTGTTATTGTTCTCTTACACATGTAAGTAACTTCAGAAGCTTGCTCTGTTCAGTTGTATTGGATATCAGCCACATTTAAAATGCGATATACCGGTAAGTGTGCAAACAAGACATTTAAAACATGATGTAACTGTATAACACTGCATTCCTTTTTAAAATGTGCAGGCCCATCACAGACAGTGCATGGCAGACTACACTATATTTTTGCTTTGCAAACTAACCAGAAACTAACCTGTACTTCTGTAATACTTTCCTTCCCCTAGGTGTGCTGTGTGTTTGTGGTCATTTGATACCATATAAGCATAATATCCAATCCCTGTCTCCTAGAAAAAGCATTCTTGCACTACTTATTTTCAACAGCAAATACGTTCGTTGATTGATTTTGTTGCCTAATCACACAAGAGCACAAAACGCAAAGTACAGCTGAGGCTGCAATGTCATTAGTTTTGCAGGTATTTGGTGATAAATATTAAGTATTGGAGTAATACAAATTTGGAAACAAAATGGAAGGACAGTGGATGACCAAAGTCTTCCTGTGGGGAACATGACTGTCTATGCCAAATTTCCTGACAATCTATAAGATAGTTGTTGAGATATTTTACTCAAAACTGCAATTGGGAACCTCAAGGTGGCGTAAGAGGAAAAGTCAAGGGATCACAACAGTCATTAGGACTCATTGTCTGGGAATATTGAATATCTTAAAGTATTCTGTTATTATTAAATAGTTGTGGAACAAAGTAGTGGTTCAACCAACTACCAACGCTATAGAGGATGCACCAATGTGGCTAAAAAATGCAGGAGCTCCCTGAAGGCTCTTATCATTTCAGCTGATATCATCCTTTAGTGCTGCATATTTCCTGACAAATTTGCAATTAATCAAATAACCACATACTAATTGGCATCAACTGAATATGGGACTGTGGGGCATCTGAGCGTTTGGGCCTCCCTGGGTAGTTACCTGCTTTGACTGATTGATAATCCAACCTTGTCAGCATGAATAAAAGAAAAAATATATAGAAAGTATATGCTTACACACAGCTGGACAGATCTCCCTGGATTTTTCTTGGTAAAATAATGACTGAGAAACCATTGAAAATAAATGCTGATGCATAGTTTCAGCTGTTCATCATGACTGCACCATTGGGTGTGGATGGAGGTTATTTTAAGCAAAGAAAATGAAGTATAGGGAAGATTAGTCTTGCATTGCTTTCCTCAGCGCTGCGGAGGAGGGTCTGGCTAGTCAACACAACATTACTGGATGGGAGAAAAACGTGCTGTGGTTTATTGGCATTTCTTTAAACCAATCAAAATCGCCATGGTGAAGCTCTGCACGGAGCCACCGCGCCGCTGCAAAGTAGCGTCGGGAAGGAACTTGTTTTGGTGGAACATGTGTACCTTCAAAGTTGTTTTAGTCGTGCAACAGAAAACTCAGATTGGACATATAGTCTAGCTAGCTGTCTGGATTTACCCTGCAGAGATCTGAGGAGCAGGTAACCATAGTCCTCAGAAATCCACCGGAGGTTAGAACAGCCAACACAAAGAAAGCGGGAGGTGTGGGATATCCGGGCGATATATGAGGAACATCCGGCGGCACCGGAACAATCCCATAAAAGAAATGTCTTCGACATAGACTAAGGGAAGATAAGCAATGCCTTTCATACTTTCACACAATAAAATGCAATACAGAGTATGGATGTCCACCATGAATGTATTGACAATGTGAGTTATAAACATTTAACTTTTTAATGAATATGATTAGCTTTACGGGCAACTATCAGTTAAATGACATAAAATGTGGCGAGTGTTCAATGAGAGCCATGAAATCAGCACTGCAAAACACTCACTGCTTTGATGCCTGAATTAAACGGACACCTACATACACAAGTTTCCCCTTAACTGTCCGCTTGATTGTTTCTTAATAAAACAGGAAGGAGGAAGAGGGAGCGGCCTGTCTAATAATTTTCACGTCTTTTTTTCCCCTCGTCTCTGCTCGTCATTACCTTGACCACAAAAGAGAGAAAAAAAACTATTAAACATTACTGTGACGAGTTCCCGGCTGCTATTTAATTAAACACATCCAGGGTTTAACCAGAGACTTGCACTTTAAATAGCAATACTAAGGTTCCAGTGCTTTGTAATTCCCAGCAACACTATCAGCGCTGCTTCACACTACTTTAATTAGAAATTTAACTCCTTACATGCCACAAATAGGCTACTTGTTTATACAGACTACAAGCTTACTTTGCCTAAATGAATACTCCCTGCTTAGAATGCATTAGATGACAATAAAGCAGCAGGAGACAATATTGTCACTTTTATTAGTTATGTTCATCATGTATTGTGCAAATGTGCATGTCGTGAATCTGTTATTTATGCGACACTGACTAGGTTTACACACACGTATTATTCCGGTTTTTGTCCCTATTCCGAAAAGACAATATTCCGACTAAGTGAAAATGAATACTCCACTAATATTCCCGTCTACATGCAGCCATGCATAATAGTGGGGCTCCAGCCCCAAATGTTTTCTCAAAAGCCCCGAATCTTTCAGGTTTTGAAAATAACTTCCACTTGGTGTCATTTTCCCTCAGTCTCTCTAACTGAAGCGGCAAATCAAAGAGTAAAACTTATTTTACTGGGGAAATATCAACATTCATTCTGTGAACTCTACTTAAAATAGGTTTCAAGATTAGGCCAAATTCCTACCTACCCTACCTCTTATACCCTTAAAAATAGTAACATTAGACAATTTTTGCCCCTTTTTTTCAGGTGGCAGGAGTGAAAATGACTCATCCTTTCATTAGAAGTGTTATGGTTTCAGAATAATTAAGACATTTGGAGAACAATTAGATACAAAATAAGCTGTAGGCTCTACAGGATGATTCTTTTCCTTGGCAACTTTCATGGTTTTCCCTGAAGATGTACAGATTTTTAGGCATTTTATTATCAAATGGCTTGAAAAATAGTGCATTTAGATGCTGTAAATGGAGCATGCAACCGGTGCCCATCTACTGTAGGTTTGACAACGTCTGGCTCCGCCCCTGGTTTTCAGTCTTTCATAATGTATACAAGTAGGTGTGTTTCTCCTTCCGACCACATATGTGCGCTTTTCTTCTGGGCATTCATCTCAATCCCAACCTTGCAAACTGTTGGTTTGTGTACAACAACCATAGTAACGCACAGAGCAGACCGTAAGCCATAAACAGGCGAGAGTCCTTAAACTGTTGCAAATTGCAGTAAAACCCTGAGACCAGGCCCCCAGGATGTGCGCTCAGCCTTTCAGCCAATTTTGTCAAGTGGCCTCTCGCGGTATTACTTCGAAAAAATCCACCTGCGGCCCAAAAAGAGTTTTCCCTATAGGCCACAACTGTAAAAGAGACGTCTGTAAAACAGTTGACAGGACCCTTCGAACTGTAAACAAGGTCGGTTATGACTCTTTTGTGTCATTAACTTTTAATCCATGGACTTTTTTGATTTGGAAAAACTTCCCATGAGCACTTCCCTACTGCGCATATTCAGTGGGCCGCTCACGGAAGTAAACCTGGAAGCTAAAAAACTTTTTTGCGAGCAACTCCATTTAACTGAATAGATGCCAATTTGGGATTTGGTATCCAGTGAATATAATACATCAATGATTTAGATGCATATTCCAAATGTGCTGTATAGATGTCCAAAGAATTCTTCTAAAACCCAAATAGTACCGGCATATCCCACATTTCTTAATCAGAAAATGCTTGTAAAAAGGCTTCTGAATAAATCTGTAATATTGTCATAATATATGTTCACAAAACAAGTGTTCCCTTATTTATATAAATTAAAGAACTATTCAATTCAATTCAATTCAATTTTATTTATAGTATCAAATCATAACAAGAGTTATCTCGAGACACTTTACAGATAGAGTAGGTCTAGACCACACTCTATAATTTACAAAGCCCCTACAATTCCAACAATTACAGTAATTTCCTCAAGAGCAAGCAGTGCGACAACTATAAACCCTACAAAGCCAGATACGTAATTTTTTTATCACACACAAAATTCTTGCTGTTCATATATTGCCTCCTGTGAAGGAGTGAAAGCGTAAGCATCCCCCCCCAGAGACTAAACTGCATGATTGCTTGACATTTGGAACGTAAATGCCCCGTAAAATGTTCCTCAGTGAAAAGCCACAGATTATTAAAGATGCAAGAATAAATTCACGAAAAAATTAAAATGCCACCCTTGGAAACATGTTATGATTAATTGTGTTTACCCAGAATGCCTTTCAAAAAAAAACTGCAGAGGGGGTGGGAATGATTAGAGGTTGCAGTATAGTCCTAAAAACCTAGGTACTGGTTAAACTGGGCCTTTTTACAGAAGAGAGAGTGATGCTGTGAGTCTGGAACAAAGCTTTATTGAAGTGTGTTGAGTGGAGAGGGTCCTTGTTGCTATGTGTACCAAACACCACATGGGAGCACTGCAAGCAATGCCTGACATCAAATGTTCCACCATGTAGGTTACAGGGACTCCATATATTGTAGGAGATGTACAGTGGTGCTAAAAAAAACATATTTTGGAAATTGATGTTAATGCCTTGATTAAAAAAATTAGGAACATTTTCTTTGTGATTGAATAATGTATTGTAAATAAATAAACGTTCTTCCTTAAAATACAAGGGGAATCACATACTCTTCCCCATACCTAGATATTAGTTTGGTTTTATTTCATTTAGCCTAATAGCAGGTTTGATTTGCATTGAGAGATGATTTTATGGAATGTACCCCATGCCAATCTCTAGGTATGGTGAAGGCTATGTGATGATGTGGGGGGGGGGCTATTTTAATTCCAAAGGCTAAGGAAACTTTATCAGGATGCATAGTATCCTGGATCCATGAAATAACTGGCTTTTAAAAATAGAAATCTGCCTGCCTCTATGGGAATTTAACATGGGTGGGTATACTTATGCCCCCTGTATTTTAAGGAAGAACATTTATTTATTTACGATATATTATTCATTCACAAAGAAAATTGGTGTCTTTATAGGTTGGATTATTTCCTTCTTTTTTTTTATTAACGCATTAAGATCAATTTCCAAGAGATGATTTTTTTATTCCAATTTTAGCATGGGTTCATAAACTTATGAGCACCACTGTATACATAAAATATGAAAAATGATTGGCATGTTTTATCAACAATAACACATAATAACATACTCATCATACCGTAATTATAAACTGTATCTACAGTAATTATTATTTGTTACTTACATTCATTTTTTAACAATTAAATGATGTTTTCCACCAGCCTTCCCATATACCTCGACAACTGAGGGTAAAGGAAGAACGGATGCAAATAGTTATTGCAGTTGTAGTTTAAGCAATATCTACTTAAATTCCACCAATGTACATTTTAACGACAACATTATTATCAGTATTCAGTACATATTAGAGTTAAGTGATTGATATTACCCGTCATAACATTAATTAACTTATTTCCCCCAAGTGGTTAAAATGACATATTGTTAGATATAATGTGTTTTATGTTTTTTACTATGTGAAAAAAAAGAAGAATTTGCCTCATGGTCTTTCAGTCTAACTGATTGAAAGAAAGAACATATAAAATGTTGGGAATTCGTAGGTGTACAGATTAAATCATTGCCAAATTATCAAAGATGTTTTATCAGTATTAATAAAGTTATGAATATGGTTATTAATAACTTTATCAAATCGACAAACAATCGAAACGGGGCACCACCCTGGAATATCAGGGACCAATAATAAAACTGTGAAACAGTCTCATTTTTGTGGTGTTCCCTTTAAAATTACCGATCTGGATTAATTTAATTAATTTATCTGGTATATTCTAAAGAAGGGAATCATGAATTCGAGCACTACCTGTTTCGACCAGCAATTATTACGACAAAATACACTAAACAATCACAAACAACTGCTATTTCAAATATAGTGACATTTATTAACTTCAAAATGATCAATGGCCACTCAATAATCCTTTGATTAATTAAAACCAATATACCTTTTTAAAACTACAACAAAACAAAGCAAAAACAAACCAGCATGTGACCTGTGTGTGTGTGTGTGTGGAAATCTTGATCTCTGTGGGTTCTGACAGTGATCACCCTCTCATTCAGTACAGTAGCTAACTTCTTCCCAGCGGGAGAAAAGAAATGTGGCATTTACAGTTTTGAACCAGGCTACATTAGTCAAACACAACATATATCAAACAAATGCACCGTGATCAGAGTACATTCACAGAAAATAATGGGACATGTGGACGTGCACCAGCAGCACATTATTAACCAAACACATTAATGGTAAACAATGGCAACATTAGCCTTTACACATTAATGAACATACTATGTTCTATGTCTGTCCAGAACACTAAGCCTTGTATGTTGTCGTCCATCAGTCCATAGGTTGCCACGGAAAAATAGATCAAAGTTAATCACTCGTCAATGATGAGTTCAGGTCGACTGTTTACGGAAACGGTGTCTCTGTTGTCCAATTTTCGAGAGAACGGTGACACCAAACACCAAACGAGGTGTGTGTTTCAAGATCCAATAAATCCGCTTTTTGTCCGGAAAGTGGATCAATTTAGCACAAGCTTGTCGTGCTAACCTGTCTTCAACCGGAGTTCAGGTGGAAAGCCGAGATTCAGGGGTGATGGAGGCTTTTGTCCCTTCGGTCAGCTGGTCGGACCCCTGTTGGATCCAGTGACCGTTGACCAATAGGAATTCACAGTTTAGACTTCCAGCACTTTGAAACCCCCTTTTCCTCATGGAGTTCTCATATAGGTGCGACATTCTGGGAGGCTACAGCTACGTGCAGGCCTTTCTTTGTTTAAGAAAGACACGTTTCTCAGAGGTCAGAGAGCCTTCAGGCTGTGGCTTTTTACATGTAGCCTTATTGTTTAAGATCATAATGTTTAACTCTTACTTTCTGATGGTCCCAACAAAACCTTACAATAAGGAAAATGGGATTAACAAAACTGCATCAGCTGGGCAAAATCTTACAACTCACACACAACAACACAACAACAACACACACGTGCAATCACACACACACACACACACACACACACACACACACACACACACACACACCTGTTACAAGTCAAACATGTCACAAAAACCTGTTCATTCACTAACAGAAGGAAGGAAGGAGGAAAAAGGTTTCATGAATATTTACCTCCACCATCAATTCTAAGTATTCCTTTTGGCCTCTTGACATTTTACATTTGCATTCGTATGAACTTGGGTAGATGCTCCATATTCATGCGCCATCTTGAAATACATTGGCCCGTAAGGGACATACAGGATATACTGCTCCACCTTTTGAGTTTTCGCTGTCCCCAGATAAACTCCCAGGTGCTGCTAATGCTGCTAATGGGTATCGTAGCTTCCCGACCCCGGCAAGTTTGAAGAAGGAAACATGGAGGACCACACGTATTCAAAATCCAAATTTCAGATTCTTCGCCCAGAAAAAGAAAAAGGAGATTGAAAAGAGCAAGAGACCGGCTTTTTGAAGCGTGAAGGCTACCGTAGCTGTAATACGTACTTTGAACTGCGTGGTGCGAGAGAGTTGATTGCGACATATGAGCTCAATGCTAGATGGGAGAAATTCCTGCACATTGGACCTTTAAGAATATATATATATATATATATATATATATATATATATATATATATATATATATATATATTCTTGTTTGTTTGTTGATTGCCTCTGCAAGAATATTGAGACAAGAAAGGTACTGCTTCTGTACCTGTTTTATTTCTGGTTACAGCCATTTTGTTTGTATCTGGATGCCAATTTGAAATTGAGTTTTTATGACAACACCATAGAAATCCACTTTTTTGACAGTCAAGAGGCTAACAGTGAGACGGATGGTCTGTAACGTGTAAGTGTAAGGAAGTTGTCATTTTAGCCCATCAAGATTTGTTTGGTCTTCAAAGGAATACTCTCTTAACAGGTGCTTCATCGTCTGCACCTGTACTTGGTAGCACCAAGAAAGATTCAACCCTGTGCCCTAGAAATGTATTTAATTAGTCAGCTACATTTGAACGGAAACATAATTGCTGCGTAACTGTAGATTTGGCTGTTACAAGTGCATGTTGTATCGCAAGAGCAGACATTGTAAGAAAACAAAGGAAATACATTGACAGCGTTAAGAATCCAGATTTTGCAGTTTGCCAAATACCTTCACTAACTACGTTATTATTATTATTATAAGAGTGACTCTACAGCCACATTCTCACAATGACTGCTAACAGTTGCTAGTTTGCACCAGACACAAAGTACAGCTGAGGTTGATGAATTACCTTACTTTCGCTCATAAACGTTAGACACTATAATAGCAGAGCCGACGTAGTTTGCATCGTCTGCAGCTCTGCATGTGTGCGAGTGTGTGCGTGTGTGTCAGAGCTCTGGTCTCTGTCAATTTTCAGAGAGGACAGATAAGCTTGCGCTTACGCTCTCTCAGTTACCGAAATGTCAACGTTTAACATGTAAAAAAAGGGGGCAAATTTACTAGTCGCACATGTATGTAATGTACTGGATGTAAAATTCAGTCGCACACTCTCAAATTTTGGTGCCCTGCTGGCAGTAATTCTATTGTCTTAAATCAACAAGGTCATTATTGCGCTATACTGCCACCTACTGACACAGAATAGTATTTCATTTCTCTGCAAGTCATCATATTGAGGCACAGATGCACAACAATGGAAAATTATTTGCAGTAACTCAATAAAAAAATTTGTTGGACCAATTAAGTAAAATCGGATAATTTCCCACGGCACACAGGACGATCTCTCACAGCACACTAGTGTGCCGTGGCACAGTGGTTGAAAATCACTGCTATAAAGAACACTAGGAGTGTCTCCCAGTGTTCTATATAGCAGTGCAATGAAATACAAAACTTGTGTAAAAGCCTCATAACTACTTTCACAATTATCAGTTCACAAGAGGAAGTTAAACTGGTCGTCTCTTGTAAATGGAGACACGTTTTAATTATTTACCAAAGAACAATTTTATATGTATATAGTGTCTCAGAACTGTGCACCTTACCCCCCTTTTTACACTACTTGGAAAAGGAGTGACAATAAAAGGCATTATATTATATTCTATTGCCTAGAAACTGCCGTTACAACTTATCAGTTTATGACAGCAGACTGTTTTTTTATGATCCATAGAGCTGTTGGTGCACTGCTGAGTTCATGGATGTTGTGCCAATGAAATATGCAAATAAACCTTCATGCATTTTTTTTCTTGTGGGATAATTAAGGCAAGGTTCTTGAATTTGACAGTATGAACAATAGTTAACAGTAAGTGTGGTTTGAACAAAGTATATATAAAGCCTACGCTTTTTAGCAGCCATAGCAGATTTTTGTAATTATTTTCAATGACAGTGAAGCTTTTTGTTTGCTGCTTTTGCGTTGCTGAGTGCCTCAGGTTTCGCATTTTTACAGGAGCGCCCTGATCGCTTCAAGCTGAATCTTTTTTTTACTTGAGGCGATAAGTGCGCCCAACGTCATTTGCATTATTTTTCCCCATCCCATAGAAAAAGAATATTTGGCTTATCTGTTGTTTATTCTGATCTCTCGAGACTTCAAAAAAAGCGCTTAAGGGGCTTAAGGTTGCATTCCATTTGTGGCTTCTGGTTGCCCCCTTTGGCAACCACCTGTTCAATATTAGTTTTATATATATATAAAAACAAATCAAAACTGGAAAATCTTATTTCAAAAGAAGTCAATATTTTATTTGGTTGTCTCCGTAAAGTTTAAACACTACGTTCGTGCGCAACACAACATTTCAGCTGTTGTGCAACCGCATTCTACACACATGCGTTTGCCGTGAAAAGATACAGGCAACGCAATTTTCTGTTCACGTTAACGGTACATGTTAAAATACCATGCTAATATGGCACCGGTGTCCGGTATCTACCGGACGGAATAGCAACGCGGATTTCGGTGCCTCATTAGGGTGCCACCTAAATGTCTGCGCTGCTCTCTGATTCTCCGAAACAGATAACAAGTTACACAGCAGGTATCGTTAGCCTACCATTAGCTACAGTAGTAACTGGATTAAACACGGCTAAAATGCTGACAGCTAAACTGTGTAAAAGTGTGACTGTATTTCACTGTAGAGGATTCCAACAACAGCTAAAGCTATGAGTTAAAAGTAGTGGTGGGCGGATCGATCCAAATATCGATAATATTGATACCAGTGTAATGAGATTGATACTTTAGTTTTAGTTTCTCTCCAGTATGCACCGCTGCGGTTGTCTGTCTGTGGCTGTGTAAGTGCCGCTCCTGTCCATTGACTGTCTATGCTCCTGTCACAGCGCAGAGCAGGCGCACTTTGCTCCACCTCCCACCTCTTGTTATTTGATTTCGTACCGTAACGTGACTCAGCGGCGCCAGGCAGGCAAGCAAGCAGCCAGGCCCAGTGGCGGCCAGCAGCACACACATACAATCAGGACAGAGACGGAGCAGAAGAAGAAAGGAAGAGGAGCCAAACATTAACGGCAAGCTGTGTAATTTGTAAAAAGGCTGTAAGATACAGTGTTAACACACCAAATTTATACAAGCATATGGAAATTCTGTCCTGGGTTTTAATTTATTACTAATCCAAAGGAAAAATCACACAACCACTTAGAGGTCATGAAAATTCATTCAGATTTAGCAATTTGATGATGAATCCACCTTAAATATTAAAAAGTATCGGTATCGCACACCACTCCTGGTCACTGCTGTTGTTGGAAAAACAACACAGACACAGAATGTTGCGTTTACTTAAAACTGGCAAACCTCGTGGTGCATTCAGAGTTATTGTAAAATACCCTTTTCTAATCTTTTTTTCTTTTTCTTTTAACAGCAATTTACTGGTGAAAGAAGTAATTATTGTTAAAAGTTATTGTTATTGCATTTTTTATAATCATTTAAATTCCCCCCTTTTTTGTGCTGATCCGAAAATGTATCTGATCCATTACTCAAAACTGTGATTTGAACCGTGAGTTTTGTAATCCGTTGCACCCCTATTTGAAAAGGATGGGAACTTATATTGCAAGCCATTATCTCATTGTTTCATTATTAAAATGTGTGGTATAGTTACATAAGAAATTAATTGCTCCAAATTAAGGCAGTTTAAAACATGGCAACCTATTGAGTGTTTAAGTAATCTTCACAGTTAATAATATTGAGTAACTTGCTCTGCAGATTAACTCAGATCTTTGCTCATGAAATAAAGATCTTATGTTGCACTCAGGACAGGGAAATGATGAAGATATGATGAGGAAGGAATTTTTCTCTGTCTACACAGAAGCAGGTCTGCCATTTACATTTGTAGGTAGGGCAGTATTGGTTATAATTTCTCAAAAAATCTCAGCATTACTCTACATGCAAGACACTGTTTTTGTTTACTTGTTGAGATAATAAAAAGGATGTTTATTATGTTCTTAAACAATTCTCATTACTTTACAATATAGCTACTGTACCTTCTGTATACATGTATCAGCTTTAAATGTGATCAGTCAACCAACTGTGGCTTAAATGACTAAAATGCTCTGGCAAGATCCCCAAAAACCTTACAAACCAGTCTGTGAGAAATTAAAATAGAAATTGTGAGCAGCTTTGTGAGACGGGAGGGCACGAAAGCAATCACAGGGCAATTATTGCTACAAATGGACTTCACTGAGATCGGAGAGTAATTAGCCGAGACTTCCCTTAACCAGACCCGTGCTGTTTAATTCCTTCATCCACAGAGAGCAAAACTGGTGAAGCAGCCTAATTTTAAAAGCCATCTCCCGTTCCCATCATAAGCCTGGGATTTTCATTAGCATCCTGTTACTGCTCAAAAGCACTGCAATTACCCCTTAATTGGAGCTCATTTTGCCTTATTTATGGCAGAAGGATCAAGACTGCATGCCACTGAGCCTAAAAAGTTGAAAATGGTTACATGTTCAAAGAGGTATGCCAGGTATGCCATTACTGCGTTTGAATAAATGTGACACACTTACAGTGAAAAGTAAGAAAAAGAAAGAAAAACAAGATTAAGAGACTACGGCCATGCGAGCGGAGCAGTGAGACTGTATTCAGACACAGAAGGACTTTTAGCTAAACGTTCATGTCAAAGTGGCAACATGCTCACAATAACCATGCCACCATGCTGATGTTTAGCAGGTACTATTTAGCATGGTCAACATTTTGTTTAATTTGTTAGCATGCTAGGTGCTACTTAGCACTAAACACAAAGTAGGGCTGAGGCTGATGGGAATGTCATTAATTCTGCAGGTATTTGGGCTTAAACTAAGGGGTTAGATGAAAAGTTAGGGGATCGCCAAAGTTATCACAATTCATTCTGTGGGGACATGAATATCTGTAAGAAAGTTTATACCGAGATATTAAGTTGAAATTATGTCAAAATATTTCACTGGATGAGTGAAAACATTGACAGGCTGGTGGCGCTAGATGAAAAGTCTGATTATCACCAACGCCAGTTGGATTCATCCACTGGGGGACCATGAATGTCTGTACAAAATGTCATGACAATCCAACCAGTAGTTGGACCAACATCGGCATCCATCTTGTTAGCATGGCTAACAAGTGTCACATCATAATTCAACCGTTAGTTTCACTGGCTGCCCGGTTGGGGTGGGTGGTGGAACTAACTACGTCACAGAGCTCAAAGCGGAAGTGAAACAAGGGGACAGGGGTCAGTCTGAGGACATGTGACGGCAGAAACAGGCCACATGAGAGCATCAGCGTTTCCTGAACTAAGTGACGTTTCATGCTATGTCTGCGTCTGTAATTGTTTAAATAAGAACATTTAAGGTAAATTTAAAAAACAGCATCTGTTGTGCATCATATTTGAATGAAACTGCATACTGTACAGGCCTGTAGGCATAGTTGATTGTGTGTGGCATTAAATTCCAAGGGGGAAAGATTAATCTCACCCTGATTGTCACAAAAAAGGAATTTCCCAACCTTCCAAACACAACACAAAACTTGCTAGGCAAGACAGAAAGAAATGACTAGGCCTTCGCTGGGCTTTATTTTAAATGCGTCCCATAGATCAGGTAGACAGAGCTAGAGCCAGAACTAATTGAGCACGGCATGGTTCTCCTGCTGGACTTGGGCAATTCCCCCTCAATGACTGATGGACGCGTCTTAGAGGAAGAGCCTGGCCCTTCTGCTACTATCACACTGTCTAATAATATCTGTTGGATCACACTCTCAACCTGATGGAACATGTATTATTGTATAAAAACAATAAAATAATGCAGTTCTGCTGAGGGGCAAAGCACACAGTGAGGTGCTCATGTAATCATTTGACTGCCTTGCATGCCTGGTGTGAATGTTTACCTGCTGAGACAGCAGTCAGGCCTCGACAACAAAAAAATATGACAACTCTGCAGTTTCATACACTAATGAACTCAATCCCAAATATTTCTTCATGAGTACCCAAAGATTAGTGGTGGGCGGATCGATCCAAATATCGATAACATTGATACCAACGTTGGTATTGATATAGAGCAATATGAAATCGATACTTTAGTTTCTCTCCAGTGTGCACTGCTGCGGTTTCATCACAGCAACCTGGCTGTCGGTGTCTGTGTTAGTGCCGCTCCTGTCACAGCGCGGAGCAGGCACGCTTTGCTCCACCTGCCCCCTCTTGGGATTTTGGGTTGTACCGTCACGTGACTCAGCGGCGCCAGGCAAACAAGCAAGCAAGCAGCCACGCCCGGCGGGGCCAGCAGGCCACACACACACACACACAAGCAGCACAGAGACGGAGCAGAAGAATGGCAGAGAGGAAGAGGAGCGCCGTGTGGCTATATTTTCAGGCCAAAAATGAAACAACGGCAAGCTGTATAATTTGTAAAAAGACTGTTAACTGTTAACACAACAAATTTATACAAGCATATGAAAAATCTGTCCTGGGTTTTAACATATTAATAATCCAAAGAAAAAATCCAAACAATTCATTCAAGGTCATGAAAATTCATTCAGATTGAGCAATTTGGTGATAAATCCACCTTAAATATTAAAAAGAAAAAATATCGGTATCGTAGCGGTATTGGCGATACCGATTTTTGCAGTATTGCACACCACTACCAAAGATGCCTAAATCATATGTATCTGCATTAACAGCATATCCTATATCAGTGCTATCTGGACAAGCTATAAAAAGAAAAACTATTTAAAAAGTAGAAGCCGCTAAACTTAAGTCTGTGGTAGAAAATAGGCAATAAAGATGTCAATTATACAACAAGACTTACAGTAGAGTCTACAGCCACGCTAGCAACTCTATGGCCCAATCCCCATGTCCACACTCACGGACATTGAGACGCATTCTCGCTAAGTCTGCAAGGGATTAGGGTTGTCCTGACTGTGAAATCGTCAAGGGCATGATGGCTCTCTCGCAGACTTCTTGAGCCCTTTATGCACACTTTCTGCAAGTTTGCATGTCAACAGACCTTGTCTGAGGGAGTTACCCACAGTTCATGGTGTTGTGACAATAAACAGGAAACTATTTGGTTATGTTTAGGCACCAAAACTACATAGTTAAATTTAGAAAAAGATTGTTCTTTAAGATAAAATCTGGCTTTCACTTCCGGTTGCGCATGTGGTGCTGAACGTTCGTAAAGTTAAAAGAAAACTTGTTGAGAAGTTGCAGTTTGGTTATGTTTAGACACACCAGAGAGAGAATACTACTAAGCCTCTATGGTAACAGGTATGCTATGGGGTTATGTGTTTGAAAGTTTTCTTGTTAACCAGCCTGACCATATAACAGGCTTAAAATGTGGTAATGTACTAAATAACAAATGACAGAAAAATCAAACCCCCAGGTCTTCTGCAAATGGGTAGTGGTTAAGATTAGATTGAACTTTATTGTGTACCAGTGCATTAAACTGCAGCTTAGCATCTAAACA
The DNA here is from genome assembly GCF_004354835.1 of Perca flavescens. Lineage (NCBI taxonomy): Eukaryota > Metazoa > Chordata > Actinopteri > Perciformes > Percidae > Perca > Perca flavescens. Next base: position 26,916,956 of record NC_041344.1, read on the forward strand.
GCAGGAGCAAACAGAAGCTAAGTAGAGCATTTTTTTTATGGAGGATATATTTATTCATAATACTTTGCTTTTTCAGTTTCCTTTTTCTTTTTTAAATTTAATTATGGCATGATTTTTCCTAGTAGCATAGTAAAATAATGTTTTTAATTTGATCTTGCTTCGTTTTTTCTTTGGACTTTCAATTTGAATTATGAATAAATATATCCTCCGTATGTTTTAGTCCTCTACTCCATACGGAAAATGCTTTTCAAGGTGGCAGGGGATTCTCGTGCGAACCCAGCTGGTTGGCAACCTGCTGGGCAACAACCTGGGTGATTTTCCACACACAGCGCTCCTCAGGGGGTTGTACAGTATTCACCCAGCATGACTCCTGTGTGCCATAGGAATACAGTGAGGACCACTTGAAAAATAACCCCAGACAGCCCAGATACTGTACACTTTGAAGAAGGTAAATCACACCTTGAGTTCAGTTGGAGCTTGTTGTGAAAACATGGATCAAATGACTATGTGAAATTTACTTTTGGCATTTTCCTCAAACAATACAGTGATGTCCTTTGACATCTGTAACACTGTGTTCCATGTGTCTGTCTACATGCCTACATTGTTTTAATGTTATGCATGCGTGTTGCACTTAGATACTAGATACTTCACTCATCCCCTTGGGAAAATTTGGAATTTAGCAATAGTAGAAACACCATGCATCAGTGGAAACTTTGATGTCAGCTAAGACGATGAAAAGGAATGTCATGGCATGGCAGAGGAGAGCCATTCGATGACAGAGTGCAGTGATGATGATACCTAATACCTAAACTTGAGACTATATTGTGTCTGGAAACAGTAAAGCGAGTTATGCCTGCCAGTGTGCCGAGTCACGTTACAATCACATCACCATTACAGCAGCCAGCACATCCCACTGTACTGCTGTAACCCTGCTCACATATCATCCACATGCTTTAAGCCTGCTGTGCTTGCATGTAAACTTGGAAAGTCTCTTATGTGCCATGTATAATGCCAACAAGTCCTCCAAACCTTACAAACAATGTGGGTCGTCTGTTCCCTACTCTAATACGATTCACAGGAGCGTTTCATAACATAGCGAACGTCGTTCGTGGTTTTGAACATAAAGGTCACGATGTTAAACACGTTATGTTTAGGCACAAGAACGACTTGGATATGTTTAGGCACTGAAAATATTTAGTTAAGTTTAGAAAAAGATTGTTGGTTAAAATCAGACGTTAATTTCACTTCCAGTTACGCATGTGACACTGAACGTGGCGTTCATAAAGTTAAAACCAAACTTGCCACGGTCACAGTTTGGTTATGTTTAGGCACAAATTGACATAGTTATGTTTAGGCACCAAAAAAAAGATTGAGGTTTGGATTAAAATCTGTCTTTATTTCATTTCCTGAAGGTTACGCAGAATGTGATGTTCGTTAAGATAAAAAAAAAGAAACTTGCCGTTTACTTTTGTGTTGAGGCGGGATTCGAACCCCACTCACCTATGTGAAAATCCCGTGTTTGTTCATCTAGTGAATGTGGAGTACAGTGAACTCATCGCCTGAGATGATTTAAGCTTTCTGACATGGCGTGGGATCTTGCTGGAAGTAGCCATTAGAAGACGGGTACACTGTGGTCCTAAAGGGATGAACATGGTCACTAACAATAATCTGTGGCATTTAAACAATCAATTGGGTATTACAATTGGTACTATGGCGCCCAAAGTGTGCCAAAAAAATATCGCCTCACCATACCATACCAGCCTCAACTGTTGATAGAAGCCAGGATGAATCTATGCTTTTATGTTGTCTGCGCCAAATTCTGACCCTTCTATCTGAATGTCACAGCAGAAATCAAGACTCATCAGAACCAGGCGAGTCTTTCTTTCTAATTTTGGAGAACCCGTGCCAAATGTAGCCTCAGTCCTGTCTTTAGTTGAGAGGAGTGGCACCCAGCGTAGTCTTCTGCTGCTGGAACCGATCTACTTCAAGGTTTGATGTGTTGTGCCTTCAGAGATGCTCTTCTACATACCTCGATAGTGGTTGTTTGATTTACTCTTGCCTTTCTATCAGTTTGAACCAGTCTGACCATATCTCCTCTGCCATCAACAGGGCGTTTTCGCCCACAGAACAGTTGCTCACTGGATATTTAATCCCTTGAACCACCTTTTTTTCCCTATCCTGATGTTTGGTTCGAACTTTACCAGATCATCTTGACCATGTCTAGATGCCTAAATGCATTGAGTTGTTGCTAAGTGATAAGATATTTGTGTTCAAGAGCTGTTGAACTGGTGTGCCGCGGAGAGTACATAGCGTGTGACTGTACTGAACTGTTGAATACAAAAATGTTTTAGTTAATATTACTAGGTCATTTTTCCTTTAAATGATCATCAGCCACAATCCATGTTACACCAAATGCATTTTTTATGTAGTAATCACATTGCCATTGCCATGAAGCCCATTTTACAGACTGGATTTGTCTTTTTTGTGCTCAGAAACTAATCTGGCCATCATGTGAAACCTATGCGCTTCTGCAGAAAATCTCTGGTCAAACACTGCAGAGAGCTAGTCTATCACTTACTAAAAAGTTGTCATTTTATTTCTGTGAAGAATGGGCACTGCTACGGTGGCTTGGCGGATGGCTGTGTTCACTAAACCACGGTGACAACTCCATCAGTCGTTGTGATCGCATCACCACCCATCAGTTGTGAACAATTACATTATCATTCATTTCACCAAATAAATGACATCACCACTCATTCAGCTTAGTTTGTCATCCATGACCGGGACCTGCAATCATTCAGTGTAGCCGCGGCATGACAGCAGATTTGATGCATTGTTTTGCTGCAGTGCCCTGAAGTCAATCTGATGCATGTTTCACTCACTTTCACAGGTCACAATTCTTTAAAAATCTCATAATTTCTCAATAAATGTCTCAAAATGGTCCATGGACCATCCTTGAAAGATGAAATATGTTTTATTAGTTTTTAGAAAAATGTGTATTTCATTTGACAATTTTACACAAGAAGAGCAAAAGATAATCCTACAGAAATATGAAGAACACAGACACGTAATACAGGCAAAAAGCTACAGTCGCTGCTGCTAAACCCATTAAGGGTAAATTGCTGATGCTGCAAATGAGTAATTGACAAGGCTTAGCAATATCACTGCCCCATCAGTCAGGGACAACAAGATCTGACCACAATTACACTACATACACTTCCGTTGCAGTAGCTTATTCTTTTAGTTGCAACCCTGGCAGTGGTACGCGATCGTGGGAGCAAATAAAACATTTATATAAAAACATAATTCACTGGCAACACATACGGCTCAAGAAGCTGACAAAGATACGTTATTCCCTGCGCTGAAAATCTATATCTTTCATAAAGATACCCATCAGGGAATGAAACGGGTTTTGTCGGTCTCTAAATGTTTCAACTTTTCTGAGTGCACCTTTCACTATCCATGCACCAAGTTCCACCAGATTTTCAAAGAATGGTGACGCCATTATCAATCGAGTATTGATTGGTCAGTAGGCGGAGCTTTTATACCGGTTGATCTCTAATTTCCTCTAGGATAATAAAGTTGAACCTGGTCTCTACAGTCATGACAGGATCTGTCACCTGCTGAAAGGGATCCAACAGCACATACTGTACCATCTGTCAGGAAGTCACTAGCATAGTTTCCATCCACTTGTCAATCAAATAATCTGAAGTTCGGTCAAAACAAATCATGCGAGTTAAGCCGGGGAAAGTGTGTTTCCATCCAACGGCTTTAAAGAGAATAAAAACCTGACGTCATATGCTGTTTTGCGGTCAAATTGGTAGATCAAATTGATTTGAGACATTTTATGGTGTTTCCATTCATTTACGCACTGAACATTCAAGCTAAAATTTGCAAACAAATTTTTGCCAGACAAAATGGATCGCGCCGTCTACCTAAATGAGTAATATTGCACAAGTTGTAATAGTGCTTATGTGCCAGCTGATAGCGACATATCAAGCTATAATAAGACAACAACTATGCACTGCTATGAAGATGCAGATGCACGTAAATGGCCGACAACAACGGAGATGGCCTGTGGTTAGGGAACGACACCGCTCCAAACTGTTCTGGGAGATTGTGGTTTAGAGACACTTCATGGATTTGACCTGTTGTGTAATTTTGTTGGCCTGTCCCTCGTGCCAGATGGGGTAAGCCGGCCCTCCGGTTTCAACTGAGAAGCATATCGTCATTGCGCTCTACAAAACTAGTATGGCGAATAGACCAACTGCTGAAGGTTACAGGGATTTTGTCAATAGAAAGGGCTGGCCACCAATCGTACTACAGGCTGTAGTAGACGATCGTTGCATCATAAGAGACATTTACGTCAGCACTCACAGTAGTGCGCATGCGGTGGCAGTCTTTACCACTTGTGACCTGTACAGGTGCGTCTGTTTAACAATAAAATTACCTAAAACAGGGGTTATCGCATAAGCCGTTTACCGATTAAGAGAAAATCCATTGAGACGTATAAACTTTGAGTCGATATTCATGAAATTCAATCGAAATTTTCTGTTTCCATAAGGCCTTTTCCTTCAATATCACTTAATTTGCATAAAAATGTTTGTCACTTGCTGGTTCAATAAATGTCTTTGGGTTCATTTCAATTCTTTGCATAAGCATAGGACCACCACTGTAAAGCTCCCAGCTCCAGCTTCCTTGACTATACTAGAGTGAACAGGAACACTGATGTAGTTTGTAGACCTAAGTCGATTAAGTGACAGGCAAGACGTGTGCATTTGGGACAGAGGAATGCAAGGTTTTCCCTACCATTATATGATTTTAGGCCGCACCTAAGCCGAATGATTGTATAATCAATGTGAGCAGTAGTAACTAAATCACTTTTCTCAGATCTGATGATTATAGTTGTTCCCCACAGGACATCTTTAGCAAGTTTCTTCTTTACGTTTTTTGAGTGTTATTCATTTATTATCTAGTATAGCTTTTCAAACGTATTAGACACAGACATGATAATGATAATGGTCCAAAATTATGTGTGTTTTTTTTCAGTAGAGTGAGCGTCCCATGTAGGCTGAGTCCTTGGCAGCAGCACGGGTTCGAATCTGACCCGTGGCCCGCTGCATGTCTTTTCCCCCCTCTCTCTCTCCCCTTCTCTGTCTTCAAGCTATCCTATCAATTAAAAGCCATAAAAGCCCAAAAAAGAAAAGAAAAAAGTCACTGACAATGCAGGAGTAAAAGGTGTCTTGGTTCATGCTGGTTCGGAATTCAGAGCCTCTGTGTTTTTATATTATTATCTGCATAAGTATAGGCACAATTACAGTATAACCCTCGGCTACACCGGTGATGCAGAAGACACTTTGAAATCCATCTTGAGCTTGAGTCACATCTGCAGAAAACCTGATTGGATTTGCATTTCAAACCACCTCCAAATGTGATTTTAATAGGAAAATCGCATTTCATGTGTTTTTTTGCTGTCAAGACTTATTAATATCAATCCGGATACAATCTGGTCTTGCCAAATAGAAACTGCCCTAGTTTTTGTACATGAACCCATGCTGTTGTATAATTTAGCTGGGGATCAATATGTCTTGCCTCCCTTGCTACGTTGTGTGAATTCTGTCTATTCTTTAAAAAGTAATTCAAGACTGTGCTATTCAAGCAGGCTTTTAGTTAGTTGAGGGTTTTTTATGGTTGTTTATGTTTTCCATTAGTATTAAAATGTTCTTACATTTTGTGTATTACATTTGATTGTGAAGCACTTTGTGATTTTTATCTGTGATCGGTTATCGGCGCTATACAAATAAACTTTACTTACTTTACTTACGGTACTTACAATACAAGTTTATCTCATTTTATTTCAGTCTGGACCAATGTGGTGGGCCAACCGACCAACAGATCCTGTGTACATGTCAGGAGTATGAAGTTGGAAGCCAAATACAAATTCTTTAGGTGCAGCATTAAAAGAAGAACTTAACAAACAGAGGTGTCAAAAGTATTCACATTCATTACTCAAGTAGAAGTATAGATACTAGGGTTTGAAAAGACTTTTGTAGAAGTTGAAGTATCAACTCAAGCTTTTTACTTAAGTAAAAGTGTTATAGTACTGGTTTCAAAACTACTTAAAGTATAAAAGTAAATGTAATGTAAGGCAGAGATCTTCAACAGGGGGTCCTCAGAGTCATTGCAGGGGGGCCTCCAAATTATTGTACATTTTTGAGTCTTTAAAAAAAATAAAATGCCATAACATAATTCCAACATATTATTAGCAAATATAAATTCCCACTGATGATAGGCTTACTGGCCTATAGGTAAGGTAGTCACTAAGATATCAGCCCACAGATACAGTTAATCCTAGATTTACTGTGCCACATATGTAACATTAAAATATGATTTATAAAATCATGCCAACAATTAATATTTTAATAGCTTATGAAAAAAGGTATGTAAGAAGGCTTTAGGTTACCTTAACAGTTATTGTAGGCCCAGTTTAATATGCAACTTAATTTTATACAATATGTAGTAGGGGGTCCCTGCTACATCTCACTTTAAGTTAAGGGGTCCTGGGCTTAAAAAACGTTCAAGACCCCTGATGTAAGGGGGAAATGCCATTAAGGACAACTCTAAAACGCGGGGACAAAATCATATGACTATAATAATGTTACAGTATATCAAAATCATACCTGCAAACTCAGAAGGGCTGAAAAAGCTGACACGTAGGCTACATCTCTTCTGTGTTTTTCAGACAACGGCAGCTACAGTCTGGTGTCAGACTCCTCTCCAGTGAAATATAGACACACTTTTACACCGTTTAGCTCTCAGCATTTTATCATGTTTACTCCATCTTCTAGCTAACGCTAGGCTAACCTGCTTCAAACTGTAGTGTTGACTAGCGTCCCGTGCGGCGATGTTCAGTTCCCTCTAACGTCCGTTTTCGGAGCATCGCGCAGGCACCTAAGGCACCGAAATCCGCGTTGCTATTCGGTCCGGTAGATCAGTGGTTCCCAACCTTTTTTCCTTGGCGCCCCCCCTAAGAAAAGCTGAGCCCCCCCCCGCCCGAAACCGAAGTTGAGGTAACTCTCGAGATAGAGCCTTACTTTCTTTTTTGATACAGAGCAGTTATCAGCACTGTTTCTCCGCCATGTTTCATTCATAAAATAGTGATGCCGTGGCGGCAGGAAAAATGAGAATACAACAAAATATATAGTTTTCATAAAGACTTTTGTATACATTAGATATTCTAGTGTATTATCATAATTTGTTTAACATTTTTTTTACCTCAACCTCAAACCAGATAAAGACTCGCGCCCCCCCTGTGATCTTTGCCGCCCCCCCTTGGGGTGCCTGGACCCCAGGTTGGGAACCACTGCGGTAGATAACGGTCGTTAAGGCACCGGTGGCGTATTAGCACCGGGTCTGTACAGGTGTTATGGATTGCGTACAAACCAATAGGGTGTCGGAATGACTATGTTTATACTTCTCATCCAACCACAATCAAATTCACTCTCTCCTGATGGAGCGATTTGGATAGGTTTTTTTGTGTGTGTGTTTTTGTGAACGATGACGGACGAGCCGGAATGAAAACAAGCCGAACTGAAATATGAGTAACGAGGCTATTTTTAAAATGTAGGGAGTAGAAAGTACAGATAATTGCGCGAAAATGTAAGGAGTAGAAGTAAAAAGTATGCTGTAAAATAATTACTCCAGTAAAGTATAGATACGCAAAATTTCTACTTAAGTAAGGTAACAAAGTATTTGTACTTCGTTACTTGACACCTCTGTTAACAAATAAACCCTAATCCTAAGCAAACATAAAACCAGATACACACAGGTGAGATAACAGCTTAACAGAAATTGGATATTGATTGTTGGGCACGGGCCAGGAGGAAGAACCACTCAAGCATGAACCGAATACAATAGGTGCTTTGCAGTTGCCTATCAGGGGAAGGACTGTCTGTCATAAGAGTCCAAACTGGGTTAAACATGAAGGTATTGAATAGCACACATGACTTGCAGAGATTTTGTCCTTGAGATGCCTATGTTATGTAAAATAGTTACATGAATGTTCATGGATAATATTTCACTCCTTACATATCATGAGGCACATCTGTACTGTACACAGCCCAGCCGTTTCAGGTGGTGGGGTTGGGGGTGTTAAGTGTCCTAATTTTTATCAAGTCTAATGTGACTTAAACTTTTTTTTAAAACGTAAACTGAAATTGTACTGTCTGCTGGGGTTCGCGTAGTCTATATCCACGACTTTCCGGTGGATTTATGAGGACTATAGTTAACTGCTCATCAGGGGCCTCATTTATAAACGTGGTCTACGCACAAAAGAAGACCTACGCCGCTCTTTACGCAATAATTTGGATTTATAAAAAGCAAACTTGACGGGAAAATGTGCGGACCTACACGGCCACTCTGACCCAGACGTACGCACAGAAAACGGGTGAAATGAGAAACAGCGACACCGACGGCAGACGGATGAAACACGTGAAACTGTGTGAATCTGAGACCATTGTGCAAAATAAATCAAAAATATTCCCTATATTGATGACATGAAGAATTCACAAAGCCAGTTTTTACAATTCATATCCTACACAAACACCTGTTTGATCTATCTGCCGTGAAAAACAGACAAAATGAAACCAGATAATATCATTAATTCAAACAAAGATATATTTGCAAAGAAAACTCAAATCTTATATTGACATGTTATGGAATTTATTCTCACGAATAATACGATAAACAGGACAAATAGACTTGCTTTTTTTCGATGCCTCCGTCTGGAGGAGCACATCGTTTTAATATGGTCATCATATACAGTATCATAGTGTTTTATACAGAGTTTATTTTTTATGGCTTTAGATCGTTTTATTTTTGTTTTAAATGTTTGTTTTATTGTAGGTGTTGATATTGAAACATTTATTCAAAAGCTGAATGACTTTTTAACATAATATTTGTGTGTGTGTGTGTGTGTGTGTGTGTGTGTGTGTGTGTGTGTGTGTGTGTTGAGAGGCACTCCTCGGTCCGTCTTTCAAAGAATTTTAAAGAAAAAACATAAATACAACCAACATTTTCTTACCCAGATTCTCGTTACAACTAACCCAGACTATTGTCGCCATGAACTAGCTTAATTTACTGCTAACAGCTAAAACATTAGCACTAACAACCTGCATGGAAGATATCTATATAGACACCCAATAAACTAAATAGTGTTTGAGGGGCAACCTTTACCTCAGAGCCACAAGCTGCCAGTTATTACGGATACATAATAATGTGTCTGACTTAATGAATAACATTAAGACAATAACAAAATCTGCCTATTACAATTTTAAGAATATATCAAGGATTAGAGGTCTTATGTCTCAGCAGGACTTGGAAAAACTTGTCCATGCTTTTATCTTTAGTAGCCTTGACTACTGTAACGGTGTCCTTACAGGTCTCCCTAAAAAATCAATTAGACAGCTGCAGCTGATTCACAATGCTGCTGCCCGAGTTCCAACTAAGACCAAGAAAGTGGATCACATCACTCCAGTTCTGAAGTCTTTACACTGGCTTCCAGTGCCTCAAAGAATAGACTTCAAAATACTGCTGGTTTAATAATCCTTAAATGGCTTAGGGCCAAAATATATTTCTGATTTGTTATTCCACTATGAACCACCCAGACCTCTCAAGTCATCTGGGACAGGTCTGCTTTCTGTCCCCAGAGTCGGGACTAAACAGGGAGGAGCGGCGTTCAGTTTTTATGCTCCACATATCTGGAACAAACTCCCAGAAAGCTGCAGGTAAGCCGTGACTCTCAGCTCTTTTAAATTAAGGCTGAAGACCTTTCTTTTTGATGTTGCCTATTCTTAATTTATTTATTTTTTATATTAAACTGTTAATTCTATTCTTGTATTTTATCTTGTATTATATTTGTATTCGTCACTGTTTTTATTTATTTTTGAATTTCATATTTGTTTAATAAAGTTGCCTTGTCTTGACTATGAATAGGCCTACAACATAAAAAAACCCATTAAAACACAAACTGCTTTTTTATAGGGCCACTCCCCGATAATGACATCCTTGCAGGTGCAGCATCTCTCATCAGCCTAGACATCATCAATCAATCCGTGGTTTAATATTTATTTTTTATCGTAGTATATTTGCACTCTTTGTATCTGCACTATTCCAACTTTGTTTTGCAACTGCGGCACAGCAATTTTTCCTTGGGATAAATAAAGATACCTGATCTGGTTTTATCAAGTAGTTCCTGATTTTGTTCTTAATTCATTTCTTGGTAACTATAAAAATCTTATTTGTTTTATCACTCTGTTATAATATAAGACGTGATCGAAATGGTATTGACTTTCTGCATTCAGTAAAAAGGAAGTGCACTGATGGCAAGATAAAAGGAAAAAACAAGGGTGCAGCCTGTTTTGACAGGCAGAAGACCCAACATTTACAATATGCTGCCAGCACTCAGTAAAATAATCTTTCCCAAGTCTGGTCCTGTTTTAAGCATTCAGCACTTTACAGTGATGCTAGTCCAATGTTGTGTAAACAGGTAGGCTGTTGTGATTCTGCAAGTATTTTACCCAGTCCTTAACCACAGAATGCCATTAAAAAAAACAAATGCCATTATAAACAACGCTGGTCTAAAATGCTGCCCCTTGGCTTTTCACTGGAACAAAAAAAGAGAGAGCACATTACCCCCATCCTGGCCTCTCTATATTGGCTTCTTGTGCATTTTAGAATTCATTTTTAAGAGGTTATTGTTTGCTTTTAAGTCTTTAAATGGCTTATCTCCACACTATGTATCAGACCTTTTACAGGTACATGTCCCCTCTAGGTCACTGAGGTATGCTGATCAGTCTGTTTTAGTGGTCCCAAAGACTAGATTAAAGACCATGGGGGGGGGCGAGCTATTTCTGTTGTCGCCCCCAAACTGTGGAACAATGAAACCATGTGAGGACTCACGCCTGTTTTTTAAATCCCGCCTCAAGACTCATTTATTCTCATTGGCTTTTGACCCAGCATGAGTTTTTTTCCTTATTCGTGGTTTCTTAAAAAATAAAAATTGTTGCTCTCTTAGTATATCAACCCTGTGTTTGTATCCATTTATTTCATATGTATAAATACATATATTTTTTTTAATTAATTTCATATAATATTGTGTATCTATTACTAGGACTGTTTTTGCTTTTGACTGTGCAGCACTTTGGCTCACCTCTGTTTTAAAATGTGCTTTATAAATAAAGTTGGATTGGATTGGATCTGATAGGTGCAGGGCACTGAAAGGGTGAGAAAATATTTTTGCATCTTCTGACAGTAGAGCCTAGTAAATATGCCCACAACGGATGGGAATTATAATCCAATTATAACACCAATCATTTCACTGCAAAGCACAAATGCCCACTAGCTGTGTGGCTTATAATAGGCTTGTTTGAGATGAGCCAAGCCTGTGGAGAATCAATCACTGGCGATCGCCCCCAATGCATGCCGGTTAAGGCTCTGACACACCAACCCGACGGCCGACCTTCGGCAGAAAAGCCAGTGGGACTGACCTGCCTCCCCGAGCTGGTCAAAAAAGTGCCTGGGAACACACCGAAGCAACGCCAACTTGAGCGTACGTTCTGCGCGTGCGCAAAACGTAATACGTCTCCATAACAGCAGGCAGCGCTAATCTGTATTGTTGCCCAAAAAATTAATACCGGCAGCTGATTGGACAAATGCATCACGTGGGTCTGGCTGCTCCAGGATTTTACAAACAAGCATATGGCGGCTCGTTCGGAATACAATCTAATATTTTACAAAGATAGAAGAACATTTTAAGTGAGAAACAGGCCATAGAGTTGCTGAATCTGTCTTCATTTCAGATCGACAAAAGTCAGTTTAAAAGAATTTCGTCAGATGTTGAGAGGCGTCAGTCATTTCCGGGTTAGCGCTCCGCCAATCAGATTGGCCATTGAGTCCGACTGCCCGCCTTCCGATTGAACATGTCAAATTGGCCCAAATGAAGGCCGACGGCTCCTCCGACTGATGACAGCACGGAACACACCGAACAGACTCGAGTCACTGACCTCGCCAGACTGTCCGACGGCCGATAATCGGGTTGGTGTGTCAGGGCCTTTAGATTTGTGTTCGGAGTCTTTATGAATGTTGATGACTGTTGTCATTAAGCGTCATAACTAGGGTTGGGTACCAAAACTCGGTGCCAATAGGGAACCGGTGCCGACGTAAACGGTAGTAACGAGACCGAATAAGAACAACACAGATTCACTTAAAACTGGTAGCCTCGTGGTGCATTGACAGTAATTGTAAAATACCCTTTTCCCATCTGGGGTTCAACAGCAATTTACTGGTGAAATAAGTTATTGTTATTGTTATAGTTATTATGTTATTATTAAATCTTTAATTTTGACCATGGCCTTAGCAATAAACAAGTCACTGACTGTTGTTTACTACCCTTTTTTTTTTTTTTTTTTTACTTTATTGAAAAGTACCAGTTTAGGCACCGGCACCGTTTTAAAAGTATCGATTTAGCACTGGAATAAAAAAAAAAAAAAAAAACGATACCCAACCTAGTCATAACCAGTAATTTTTTAGTCTGGCTATCACCGGACCAGGCTCAATCTTTTAAGATTGAACATTAGTCTGTGGAGTCTGCTCTGTATTTTCTAATGCACAAGAGGCGGGATCAACGGGCATAGTTCAAATGCCTCTGTACGCAATTGGATAGTCCTTCAACCAATCAGACCAACGATCTGGGTGACGTAGCAGCGACAGCGGCATCAACGTGTTGCTGCGCTTCGGTGGCCGCCATGGTGAATGTAAACAAGAAGCTGCTTGGTTGCTTCTCTATTGTCATTGTGTTAAACCCGCCAATAGCGCGCCAGGTGGATAAGCCAGTTTGTGATTGGTCCCCGCAGATTTGTAACCGAAGCAGGATAGATAAATGTATAGGATTCCAGCCCGAGCTACAGGGAGAAATCAAATCGCCCGGCAGATCGGGCTGGCTTTACCCAGTCTAATAAATTATGACTTTTAATGCAAAGTTAACATTGTTAATATGTCCTTGTCAATGCAGAGGTATTTAGCAAATACTTCTATTTTGGATTCATTATTTAAACGTCATGTTAGTCTTTGCATATTTGCACTTTTTGTATCTGCACTCTTCCAAGTTTTGCAACTGTTGCACAGCAATTTCTGTTGTTTCTAAATAAAGTTGTATCTTATAACAAAAAATTGCCGGTGCAACAGAGATGTCTTCTTACTTAATAGTTTTATTTCTTAAGGTGCATAACAGTGACTAACGTTTCGATGTAAGGTTACATCTTCATCAGAGTCCAAAGTTGTATCTTGTTTTATAAAGGAGATCCTCCTTTATGAGATCCTCGTTCCTCACTCATAAATTGGTAACCAGTAAAAACGTGTTTTATAGTCTGACAATACAGGACAGACTGTGATCAAAACTGTATTGACTTCTGCATAAGGAAGTGCACTGATGGCAAGTTAGGAGGAACAAACGATGGCTGTTTTGACTGGCAGATGATAATATATTTACAACATGCTACAAAGTCTGGACCTTGGTCCTTCACAGTGCCTGGTGCACAAACAACAGACAGCAGCTGCTGTGCCTAAACTAACATACTAAACTAAACATATTTTTTGCATCTTATGACATGACAACGGGGCTGAATATATATATGTGTGTGTATATATATATATATATATATATATATATATATATATATATATATATACATATATACATACATACATACATACATATATATATATATACATACATATATATATACATACATACATGCATACATATATAAACATACATACATACATACATACATACATACATATATATATACATACATACATACATATATATATACATATATATATATATATATATATATACATATATATATATATATATATATATATATATATATATATATATATATATATATATATATATATATATATATATATACATATATATATATAGATATATATGCAGCATATAGGCCTATATTATAAATTATATTATTTTTTCATAGCAAAGCTTTCGTTGAGTTTTGGTAGTTTATAAAGCTGTAACAGACATTTCATTTTGGTTTAGCAGGCAGGGGAAATGTTCGCCAAGGTAGACTGTTAACCAATGACCAGTGTTGGGAAAGTTCACTTTCTACATTCTACATTTCTACAAGTTCAGTTCACACATTTCAGTTCATAGTTCATACTTCAAAATGTTGAACTAAATTCACAGTTACAAAAATGAACTAGATCATTGTTCTTTTTTCCCATATGTTGCTTCATTTCAGTGTTTGCTGTGGATGTGACTGAAGTGCGGTTTTTTCTTTTTGAAAGAAAGCGGGCACAGTTTGCATAGAAATGTAAGATTTTTCCCATCCTCACCGACCTTGTCATAAAACTCGTTTAAATAATCATACGACGCCTCCTTGCTGCTTCTTCGCCTCCATGCTGCTTTTTGTTTTGATGACTCATGCGGCGGTGCGACATCGGTGGCTGGTGTTGCCAGATTGGGTATTTTTTACATATTAAGGTCTGTACGGTGTGTTTTAGCCGAGTATTTATTATTTTCTATAAAAATCTGGCACCCTATTGAACGAAGTTAAACTGCGAGAGCATGCCGTTCACAGACACCAGAATGAACGAGTTCACAGTAACGTTCATCAGGCAGTAATACAGTACGTTCAGTTCACGTTCGCCCAAAATATGAACGAGTTCATGAACTATCGTTCAATGAACATTGCCAATGAATAATATATTAACTATTTCTTTATCTAGAACTGTTAATTTAAATCTTTACAGAACGCATTTATTATATTGAAGTGACCAGAACCCAGATTATTGGAGCTGCGCCTCTGCAGCGTTCTGTTCAATCAGCAGTGCGTCATGTTGCTGGGACACACACAGTACAGACAGTGGATCCTCCCCCACTCTCTCTCTCTCTCTCTCTCTCTCTCTCTCTCTCTCTCTCTCTCTCAGGCTACTTTAGCTTTTACTTTTTTAGTTTTTGTTTTTTTAAGAGCAGAGGATGCGTTCAGTGCGGCCCGTCACATAGTCCACGTGCAATTTTCTCCATATTAATTGATTTTCCGAACATAATTAGCGGAGGGAGGCGGTTGTTCATGTGGCCTGGCTCCTCAAACTCTAAACAATAATAACTTTGGAAATACAGCTCGGGTTAGTCCTCCATCGCCGCTGCGCACTGAGAGGCGGATAAAACGCACCTGTTGCGCCAGGATCTTGATCGGACGGAAAGCGTTTAGTCAACTAGCTACACTACTTGACGTATGGACACATGTTTAACTTAAGAGGAGTTAATAATATGCCGATTTTGTTTTTCCTTTTTGGTATTGTCTTTGTCACAGTCCAGAGCAGGAGGACCTGCAGCCGCCTGAGGGATCAGATTTCTTTCACTTCACTTTAAAAAAAAAATGTTATAGCCTATATAATACCCTGCCACAACAGTGTGCCAATTCTCCTATCAGAAGACTTCTTCCTGATCAAAGCACACAAATGGCATTCATTTATTCGATCATCATCCTCCAGTACTCTTAAAGTCAAACGTTTTCTCAATAGAAGAAGTGGATTTACTTTCCTCTCTCATCAGGTAGGACAAAAATAAAACATTACTACATTATAACTGCTTTTTATTCTTCTCCTTCTTTTATTATTATTATTATTATTATTATTATTATTATTATTATTATAATTTTCATAGATTTTAGGTATATTTGGCTCATAAATAAATGAAAAATGACTACAGGAATCAAGTAAAAATAATAAGATGTACCATTAGTAATTGTTATTAATGATAACTGTAGTAATAATTAAATTAAAGTTTTTTTAGTTTTTTTATTATTTAGCTCACTTTCCTCACCTTTAGCTAATTTTTCTCACATTAAAGACAGAAATTCGTGTAAAACAACATGTTATATGCAATTGTCTACAGCATGTTGTGAAAGCAAAATAAAAAGTTAAAGTGACTATATGTAACTTTTAAAATGTCTCTGAAACTGTGTCATTTTCCATCTGATGATCATAAATGACCTGACAGTGAACGAAACAAAACTAGCAGTGAAAAGAAGGCTATTTTTATATAGTTTTTATTAAGGCCTTTGCCAGGGTCTGATTTCTGCAAAGTCACGAAATGATTTACAGCAGGTAGACGGAGCCGGGTCGATTCATGTTTTCCTCCGTGGGTGTTCATGGGCGCATGCCCTTTAAAAAAAAACGAAAAAAAAAGTTGTCAAAAAATTTTGCATTTCAGAACTTTAGGAAATGGACAGTGGCCGACACAAACACACACGCCTATTAACTTGATAATAAAGCCATAAAGTAGGGTATCTTTCAACTCTGCGCCACTTCTCACAAATACAGATAGGATTGGAGATGAGAAGTTTAACTGACACGTAACCACCATCAGCTTCGTGGCTATGGTGGAAATAACATTTAGATTAAATATTTAGATTTACATTTAACATTTAGATTCAACATTTAGGTTTAGATTTAATATTTAGAGCCAAAGGTTACTCCCTCGCCTTCAACTGGTTCAGAAGGCAGCTAGGCTTCTCATTGGTTTTAACCCCAATCCTGGCATCTCTCCATTGGCTGCCTGTTGGTTTTAGAATTGATTCTAAGATTTTACTGATTACTTTTAAAGCTGGTATGGGTCTGGCTCCTAGCTACATAGAGGAGATGTTGTCCTTGTATGAGCCAGTTCCAGGGACGTCACTAGGATTGAAAGACAGGAAATTCTCCGGAAATTCAAAGCCAGACTGTCATGGCGGCTTGTTCAGAATACAATCTCGTATTGTACTAAAATAGTTCACTGAAACATGTTTCTGAAAATATTTTAAGTGAGAAATAGGCCATGCAGTTGCTGAATCTGTCTTCATTTCAGCTCAACAAAGGTCAGTTTAAAAGATTTTCGTCAGATTTTGAGAGACTCTAGACTCTAGACTCTAGGCTCATTCCGCTCACCATTTCCGGGTGACCCTGTCTCCGACTGAACATGTCAGGTCGGCCAAAATGAACGCCGATGGCCCCTCAGACGGATGACGGCACGGGACACACTGAACAGACTCGAATCACTGACCTCGCCAGACTATCCAACAGCCGATTATCGGCTTGGTGTGTCTCGGGCTTCAGATAAAACAAAACCCTGATGCTAATTTCATGACTTCGAAATGCAAATTGGTCACATGAAACAAAATCCAAAATGTCCAAAAACTGACAAACAGAGGCCAGACAGCTAATAAGTTTGTAAGTTAAACAAATATGACAAATAGCAGTACAAGAAAAAGAAAAAATATAGGTATCCTGCATACTTTATCATGTAAGATATTAATACAGATCCTATTTAAAGTTGCTACTGTCTAAATACAATAACCTGATGGCAGAAAGAATAAAAGATTTGGAGTAATGATTACTGTATATACTGTATGTAGGATTGCTTTAATTTTATTTTCACGTGTATCTGTTGGCATGTGCTCATCTTTAGCCTAGCCTACATCTCAAAACGCTCCGAAAGCTGCCAGTTCACACCAATGCAACCAGACAGTGCGGTGCATCATCTTGGTAGCACGACTCTTTGTGCTTCTGTCTAACTTCCGACTTTTCGGCTATTGTTTTGTAGCCATATATATATATATATATATCATTTGTTGCGTCTAAATATGAATGAGGATAAATCAAATTGTTATTGTTGTTCTTATTATTATTTAAGGGGGCTTAGGAGCATTTTGGGGTAGCTTCAGCCCCCCTAAAATAGGCCTAACAACGTCCCTGGCCATTTCACAGCCTTAGGTCCTCGGGCAGGGCCGTTTTGGCCGTTCTGAAGTCGAGTCCTAAATCTAAGGGTGACCGTGCTTTTGCCATAAGGGCCCCTCGACTTTGGAACAACTTGCCCAAAGAGAGAGGGCGCGCAGGATTGGTGCCTCATTTTGCTCTCTTTATGCTCTCACATTTTATTGTTCCTTTTGATCTGTATCTGTTATTGCTATTGATTTCTATTCTATATATAGTATATGCTTATTTTGTCTTCTCATTAGCTTGTTTTGTGTTTTTTGGCCCCACTGTTTAGCTGTCAGTTACTTTACTGACCTCTTTTGCCTTGCTTGTCTGTCAAAGCACTTAGTAAACTTGGTTTTTTAAAAGGTGCTATACAGATAAAGTATTATTATTATTATTTAACATATAGATTTAATATTTAGATTTACAGATGAAGCCATCTAAAATTTCTGCTCACTCGGTGCTGGGAGATGCTTGAGTCATAAAAATGAGCATTCTGATTAACAATGGATATGTTGTGGGTGAAATCAAGCATAATCAATGAGGAAAATATAACTGAAGAGAGCAGAGCTGCCGTTTCTAGATTATACATCTGCTATATTTAACGTTTTATGTTCGCATAGGAGTTGTGTTAAATTACTGCTGATGAAACCTAACAGTTCCTGATTTGGCTGCCTCACAATATAAGCATTGAAATAACAAAATAACAGGGAACATTTATTGTGAAAAATGAATAGGAAATGAAACCGTTCAATAGCCGCTGCATTGACCACTCAGACACTTTTCTCAGCAATGTGGATATTTGGCAATTTCAATTAAATCAAATTTTATTTATAGTGTCAAATCATAACAGGAATGATCTCAGGACACTTTACAGATAGAGTAGGTCTAGACCACACTCTATAATTTACAAGGACCCAACAATTCCAGTGATTCCCCCAAGAGCATGCATGAATGCGTAAGTATGACAGTGGCGAGGAAAAACTCCCTTCTAGGAAGAAACCTCAGACAGACCCAGACTCTTGGTAGGCAGTGTCTGACGGTGCCGGTTGGGGCTGTCATGAACAATGACAATAATAGTCACAATAAAGATAATGACTAGAAGTAGTAGTTGTAATAGTTCACGGTGTCGTAGAGCACAGCAGGGCGTGGCAGGGCGTTGACCGGACACAGCAAGTTGAAGCCGGGCATTGCAGAGTGTAGCAGGGTATAAAAGGGTACAGTAGGGCGTAGAGCAGGACCACGGTGACAGCTGCCACCATGATGTAGGTGCCATCATGATCCAAGGAAACATGCTGGGCGAAACAAGAACATAAGGACTCCGGAGCTAGGTTAGTAACAAGCAAGATACACAAATGGAAAGAGAGAGGAGAGAGAAGCTCAGTGTGTCAAAGGAGGTACCCCGGTAATCTAGAACTATAACCACATAACTAAGAGCTGCAGGGAAGGGGAGATAGGGAGGCTGTGGTCCGTGATTGTGGCTACACACCTTCCCCCGCCAGTCTAGGCTAACGCTGCGGCTCCTTACTCCCTAAGTATACGTACGTTTTCTATGGGGAGAAGAAGAGATAAGGTGGGGGTGCGCCATGACTATGGCTACACACGCTCCCTGCTGGTATAGTCGAACGCTGCAACTCCTCACTCCCTAACTATAGGCTTTATCGAAGAGGAGAGTTTTAAGTTTACTCTTAAAAGTGGTGATGGTGCCTGCCCCCCAAACCCAGATTGGGAGCTGGTTCCACAGGAGAGGAGCCTGATAGCTGAAGGCTCTGGCTCCCATTCTACTTTTAGAGACTCTAGGAACCACCAGTAACTCTGCATTCTGGGAGCGCAGTGCTCTAGTGGGACAATAAGGTACTAAGAACTCCTCAAGATATGAAGGTGCTTGACCATTTAGAACTTTGTAGGTCAGAAGAAGGATTTTAAATCCAATCCTGGATTTTACAGGAAGCCAATGCAGAGAAACTAATACAGGAGAAATATGATCTCTTTTCTTAGTTTTTGTCAGAACACGCGCTGCAGCGTTCTGGAGTCTTAAGGGTTTTAACTGAGCATCCTGATAATAGGGAATTACAATAGTCCAGCCTGGAAATAACGAATGCATGGACTAGTTTTTCAGCCTCGTTTTGCGACAGGATGTTCCTAATTTTGGCAATGTTACGAAGTTGAAAAAAGGCTGTTCTAGAGGCTTGTTTTAAGTGGGTGTTAAACGATATATCCTGATCAAAAATAACTTCTAGATTTCTGACCGTAGTGCTGGAGGCCAGGGCAATGCCATCCAGAGTAATTATATTTTCAGATAATGAGGTTTGGAGGTGTTCAGGGCCCAGCACAATGACTTCAGTTTTGTTTGAGTTTAACATCAGAAAATTGTAGGTCATCCATGATTTTATATCTTTAATGCATACTTGAAGTTTAGCTAACTGACTGGTTTCGTCTGGCTTGATCGATAAATATAATTGTCTGTCATCCGCATAACAGTGAAAATTAATTGAGTGTTTCCTTATAATATTGCCTAGAGGAAGCATATATAAGGAGAATAGAATTGGTCCAAGCACTGAGCCTTGTGGAACGCCATGGCTAACTTTAGCGTACCTGGAGGATTTATTGTTAACATTAACAAATTGAGATCGGTCAGAGAAATAGGCTTAGTGCAATTCCTTTAATGCCAACTAAATGTTCCAATCTCTGTAACAGGATGGTATAGTCAATAGTGTCGAATGCAGCACTAAGATCTAGTAAGACAAGCACGGAGACAAGTACTTTGTCTGAAGCAGTTAGAAGGTTGTTAGTAATTTTCACCAGTGCCATCTCTGTGCTATGATGCTTTCTAAATCCTGACTGAAATTCCTCAAATAAGCTATTGCTATGTAGAAAATTACATAACTGATTGGAGGCTACCTTCTCAAGCTCGGTAGACAACAACAAATATAATTGTCTGTACTGTTTTCAATGTTGGATGTTGAAGATTAAGAACAAAGAGTTATAATTTAGTTTAGGATTAATTAACAGGCTTAAATCAAATATGGCTGCAACTCCCCCTCCTCGGCCTGAGCCTCTAGGAATTTGAGTATTATTTTGACTGGGAGGTGTCGCTTCATTTAGACTAACATATTCTTCATGGCCCAGCCATGTTTCAGTAATACAGAATGGATCTATTTGATTGTCGTATATCAATTTGTTTACTAGTATTGCTTTAGAAGACAGATATCGGATATTTAATAGTCTGGCAATGCGATACTAGGCTAATATAAAAGGAGACCACTTTAAGAGAAGGAATGTTTGTGGTAATATCATAGATATTGGTGAATTCTGGGAGGTTTTCTGAAACTAAAAATAACGTTATTGTATACCGGCTGCCAGCAGGGCCCAGAGACCACCGGGAAAGGGAGCAGAGGGACAAAAACAGCCAGGCCTGGTTACTGAGCCCTTCAGTAGCATCTGAGGGAATGTTTTTCACACCCATGGACCGTCCTATCATGTTTTAAAATCTTGCACACAAAATAAGATCACAAAAAGAGCACCCAGCAAGTGAATGAATGGGTGTACATTTTAGATGGCTTCATCTATAACATTTAACTTTTTATTTTACTTTTATAAACATATTGACAATTGCATCTAACATGTTTTACACAAATTTCTGTCTTAAATGTGAGATATAGTCATCATCAGAGAAATAATGCAAACTGTGATATTCATTTCATAATGACTAGCAGCTGTATTCACTTGAAGATGAGTTTATCTAATTGGTATCTTACACTACCAAACTGCCTTACTTTCTTTTGATAATTATAGCTTTAAATGAACAATATGACAAGTTTTTCCTCATTTATGATTGTAGTCTCTCTTCTCAATCAGAAGCGTCACAGAGCTGAGATGAAATCAAAAGGGAAGGTGCTCATTGTCCTGCTGTGTGTGACTACTATCTGTGTGTCTTGGAAAAGATATATGTCATGCTCCCTGCCTCAGAATAAAAGCCCCTGTGCTTGTGAGCGATGTTTATCTGAAGATGATCCGTGGTTTATGAAGCGTTTCAACAAATCTGTTGAACCATTTTTGTCAGCAAACTACAATCTCTCAGAGGACGCTTTCAACTGGTGGAAGGTACGTAGTAAACTTGTAAGAAAACACTCTCTCAACCTGCACTTCAGATCAGGGAATAAAATATAATCAACGACCATCCCCATGCACCCGGCGCCACGAGGGGGCAAGAGGGGGCTTTGCCCCATCAGTTGTATTTTCTGACTCCTTGTTTCAACATCATACATCCATAAAACGTACAAACACAACAACACAATTGCTATTAGGCTACAAGTTCTACTTGTCGTCTACATCGCATGGGGGCTTTCAACTACAAACAACAATGTAATCCCATCTGTGGCTATATTTGTCACAGAGACCGCTCCAGCCGTCTTCTCACTTCATTAATAAATCTATGGACCAACAGATCCCGTTGCTCTGGATAGAGACCAGTGAAGGACATTAGAAGCACTTTTCCGGTGATGGCTGAGCGTTACCGCGCAGCCTCCAACTTGACGACATAGATGTGACGTGAGCAACCTGTCTGAAAGTTGTAAGTCTTCTGGTATCTGTGCCAAGAGAAATCTCTCTGAATCTTGCAGAGACGGAGAGAGTGTATATGTAAGAAGATAACATAGGCACAGGCTAATTATTGCTAACTAAAATGTTAGTTAACATTAATAATTAAACTAAACAGCTAATGTAAGTCGAAACTGCCTGCGAGCTTCTCCTGTACTATATGGTAATTCCTGTACTATGTGACAGTAAGTCGCGTGGTTATGACACAGCTGTTTTTTTTAGTTTTTTACAAAAGCGTCTGCTATGGAGCCATAACGTAAGCTACAAGGTAATGTAGCCTAACGGAAACATAACGTTTCTAGGACAATATTTTTTTCTCCTGTTCCGACTGGACCAATTTGGGGAGTATTAAGTTCCTCTGGCCACAATTCCTGTAACTCTTTCAGCTCCTAATTCAGGGCAGGGTCTCTTCCCTTGTCTCCTTTCCGCATAGTGGTGGTTAAATGGCTGTGATTATAATAACAAAAGGTCAGTTCCTATGGCCACTTGGCCAGTGTGAATGCAAATGGTAAACCGGTTTTGGGGAGAGTAGTTAGTAGTTGTTTAGAAGTGGACTGTTCCTATAACTACGTTCCTGTAACTACTTGGTCGGAAAGAGGCTATTGTCGTGTTTCTTTAGAAATAAACAAGGAACAAATAAGTCTTTAAATGCTTCAGGAGCAATGCTTTGTGGAGGCTGGCTTACCCCCTTGAAAAAACTGCTGTGCTGCGCACAGACCACCGCCAGTAGCCTAGCAACGCAAATTGTTTACATGTCTTTTCATCAGAGCAGCGCAGCCGCAGCACTGGACACTGGACAGGGAGCAGACAAAGACTAAATACACAGGGTAACGAGGAAACACAAGACAGGTGGCACAAGGTGAAACAGGTGAAACACATTAGGGCAATCACAAGGGCGGGAAAACACAGGAAGTAAAACAACACAAGACAAAACAGAAAATAAGAACGTCAAAATAAAAAAAATGATGTCTCATTCAAACTACAGATCCGCTAGTATGGAAATCCAGACCCAAATCCGAAATATTAAGGGTCTGGCATTGAGTAATGAAAATGGCCCAACTCTAGGGGCAGCACCAAGCATGCATTTGGAAATGTCACTGCACACAACTGGATAACACTATGACCAATCACAACAATACACAGGGTGACGTATCCAGAGCCCCATACGCTTAGCTACCAGCGGAGCTAACTGGTAGATTAAACTGTTGTCATCTGTTTAGCTCGCCTCTGGCCCGCCTATATCAGATACACCGATGTGATTGGTGCAGCTCGGCTACAAGGGCATAGTTAATGAGCATTATTACTGAATGCCAGAGTGACTCGCTGAGCAAATTCAAATTCTGGATTTCCAGGGTACTGATCCGCTACCCGATCTGGCAAACTTGCATAAGGTAATGTAATGGACAATTCTGCTTCCAACCTGAAGGGGGGCCGAAGCGGGAAAAGTTCTCTAGTGTTGCTTTAAGTGTCGGCTCAACCATTACTGGACGGAAATGTCTACAACCGGGAGCACACACTCGGAGGTTAATGAAAGCCTAAAGCTCATAAATTAGACAACTAGTTATTTTGTCGAGTCACACTTTTTATTTAAAAAATAGATAAAAATGGACAACTTAACTGCTTCAAGAAATGCCATATTTGCGAGTGCTGACCCTGTTGCGGCAGCACGGGTAAGGCCTGGGTTAAATTAGTTAATGTTATCCTACTTTATGAAAAAAAAAAAAATATCCCCCTCGCAATTTTTACCTGCCCCCTTAGTCATTTGACCCAGGCGCCGGACCTGCATCACCATGGTGACAACGCCTGCCACTGTGTTCATAACAATCCATTTGTTTGATCTGCCTGACAGCGCTTACAGCATGAAAAGGGCAACTTGAGTACCTTCAGAGAAACAGTGGAGAGGATGTTTCTGACGGTCCCACCCAGTCCAGATGTTCTAGAATCCAGCCCTGACCGCTGCAGGACTTGTGCTGTGATGGGGAATTCTGGTAATTTGAGGAGATCACATTATGGATCTCTCATAGATTTCCATGACGTCATCATAAGGTAAGTCGTCCAGCGAAAGAAAGCTGTTTTCTTCTATTAGTGTTTTTGGTCACATTGTATTTCTGCCAAGGACAGTGACACGTGAAATATATCCCTCTGCACTATTTAGAATGAACGCTGGTCATACCAAAGGCTATGAAGCAGATGTTGGGACCAGAACAACTCATCGTATCATGTATCCAGAGAGTTCTGTGGATTTAGATAACACCACTCATCTTGTGCTGGCTCCATTTAAGATACAGGATCTTGAGTGGCTCACAAAGGCCCTAACCACAGGATTCAAAGGACGGTGAGTCAGATTTTTATGAACTATGTGATCATTTGTCCCTATAGCAGAGTTTATCTTGTAAACTATGACGAAATATGTTTTTTTTTTTTTTTTTTTCCTCAACATTCAAAGACGGGCAGAACAACAATCAGAACATAGAGAACATGAACACAAACATACATAATGCCAGGGGGATCACAATTAAACAAAAAATAAATCTGTTCATCAACATTTTATAGTGGGTACTTATACATAAATACCTATTGAAATGATAAAATGGAAGATTTTGAGTTAATTTTAAAAAGAATGGTTTGTGGTTGGCAAATTTAGACTTACGAATATGAAATTTAGCGAGTAACACTTTCAAATTAACGATTTAATTTATTTTTTCAATGACTAAGATGAGTCGATAACAAAACGGCACAGACGTCATTAAACACGTGACGATGGCAACATGCAATATTGTTGAGAAAAAAAAATTTGAATAAAATGTTTACAAAATTCTTTAAAATATCTCTCTTAATTCAATTTAAATGGCTTAATTGGCATGATGTGACACTGTAAATATTGCAAAAACCTATTTAAATGTTGAAATGTTAACATTACAGTAATCTCACAGGTCTGGACCATGGATGGTGTTGGTTATATGTCTCATTGAAAACTGAGTTATACAGGCGGCTCCAATTTTATTTTTAATAAAGCAATATATTTTTATATACACAGTATGTTACATTCAGATTTAGAATTACATTCAGTGCATTTACTGTTGCCATACCGTAACCATTCACCCTGTTTTAGTGAGACCGTGGATCCATATAAGGGCAGGGGGGATTAAAGCACCACGTACGGAGTGTAACACATTAGATAAAACGCGACAAGGTGACAGACAGACAACAGAGGGAAGTGAGACGGGACCATATAAGAACTGCTACGACGGGACTGGACAGGACAGTTGACATGCACAAGGACGTATTATTGTTAATTAGGGTAGAACGATCTGTGATTCACATTGGGTGGTCACAGTTAGGGTGTTGAAAGGACTTTTGTCTCTGTTTGACTTTGTTTCTCACGTGATGCCTCTTTGGTTGCCTAAGTAGTACCCAAGTGTAACAAAACGATAAAATAGTGTGGGCGTGTGTGTCAAAGAAATTTCATGTTGATAGCCTCACAGTTAATGTTTAATGAAAGTTGGTGGCATTTTATTATCGTCTCATCTTAGTCATGGAAATACAGGTTGTTGACGTACATATTTCCTCACAGTTTTCATTAACGATATCAATGCTGCGTACTGTTTTGAGGCATGTTCTTTGAAAAGTCTACAGAGTTAAGCATAGCCTATGTGAAATAAAACTTCCTCCCGAGATACTATAATACGTTCACATTAAAACAACCTCTGATTTACTTTTCTTTATGGATTGCCTTGTAAATAATTTTACTGACAAAACCATGCAATCACTTGATGTTGCATGTGACATTTTACGCCATTTTCAACAGATCATATGCACCAATAAAATCAAAAATCAAATCTAATATGGATTTGGTAAGTATTGTTTTTGACGATGCAATCAACAGTAACCTTTATTGGCTGCAAAGGTCATAATTTAATAAAATAAGTTTGAATTCTGACTCATAACAGGTGATGGTCCTCAATCCAGCTTTTATGAGGTATGTTCATGACATGTGGCTGGAAAAGAAGGGCAGGTATCCCTCCACTGGCTTTATTGCTTTGGTTCTTGCCCTGCATATGTGTGATGAGGTAAGTTAATTTTTAATTTAGCGTTTTCCTTGTAAATGTCACCAGTGTTGCTTTAACACACTGATGAGTAGCAAGTTGATGCAAATAAGCGAGATTTTAAGCACTACGTTCTCGGCTTCTAACATTGTTAACTTTTGTTGTCCTAGGTCAGTGTGTTTGGTTATGGAGCAGACAGTGATGGAAACTGGAGTCATTACTGGGAAAAACTCAGAAACAAAAAGTTAAAAACTGGATCACATCCTGGAGATACCGAGTATAGAATAATCCAGGAGCTAGATGAGCAACAGAAACTCAAGTTTTATACAGGGTTCTGATGTTTCTCAGCATTTAAAGGAAGGTTAGTAGTAGGTAGCAGTAGAAGTAGAAGAAAAACCTGTCCTATATTTTACTCATTGTATTATTTTGTACGTACGTTATTGTTGCAATATGCATTTTAATGTTAAAAATTTGAATTTACCTGTAAGCTACGTCAATAAAAATAATAATTGAATAATTAAGTTAATTATCACATTGTGTCGCATGACTTTCAAATGACTTGAAGCTTGTGTCCAAAACAAACTACAATGAGTGCATTCAACCTCCACAGAAACAAGTTAACAAGTTAGTTAGATGGCAGAAAAAAAGTCTCACACACAGATAAAGGGTTTTAAATTAGGCAACACACAAACTCAATTAGAAATAAATATACAAATGTCCTCAGTTCAGTGGTCCTCTATGAATTGTCTTTATAAAAAGGTGCACAGATGATGTGACAAAGATGTGTACAGTGTTGAGCACAGTTTTCACATTAACCTGTTCTGGTTTAAAGATCTGAAGAACTTTCTTGCACACACACACACACACACACACACACACACACACACACACACACACACACAAACTGTATCTATCTCCTCATGGGGACATACGTGTGTTTTTATGAGTTGTAGAAATAATAAAGTTTAAAAGGTAATGCTTTAGAAAGTATCTGGAATAGTATGTCAGTCATGACAGGTATGCAGGAGAAAGGTAATATGATTATACAATTTCAGTAATTGGTTTGAAATCAGACAAGGAGCTAGCTGGTCATTTTAATACTTTTCTGTCTGAGATTTGATACTAATAATTCAAAAGAACAGGTTGACCAGATGTGATTGAACATCTCCACCACTCAACAAATTGAAGTTGATGTGCAGGGTGTTTGGCGCATACTCCATCAAACCAAGACTAGTAAGAGCCCCGACCCTCATAATATCTCTGGTCACCATTTGAAAAAACTGTGCAAAATTCTGTTTTAATTTCCATCTCATATTTAAGTGTTCCTTAGAGCAAAATATCCTTACAGGCTGTGGAAACAGCCAACAAAGTAGCTAAGAACAAGTCACCTGAGGGCATTTGTGATTTTAGACCTGTGGCCTTGACATCACTGGTTATGAAGGGATTTCAAAGCTTATCAAGAGGTAGTTAGGGCCGTGGAGGGTTCACTGGATCCTCTGCAGTTTGCATAGAAGAACACAAAATGGGGTTGTTGATGCTGTTCTCACACATCTTAACTTACTGTAAATACCTTGAAGGCTCAGATACACATGCATGTTTATTGTTATTATATTTCTCTTCCGCTTTTAACGCAATCCAGCCCCACATTGAATCCCAGTCGCTCTGGTGAACACATCTCAGCACCTGTTTGATTATCAGCATTTGGAAGCGTCTCTCCATTATGATCTGTTGAACAGCGGCCAACTTTGAGGATGAGTCTCACTCTGTGCTTTAATTTTTAAACCAGAAAATAACGGGATGCGCAGCGGTTGTCACAGAGCCAAGCCAGACCCCTTGAAACCGTTGCTAGTTTTGCCGATACAACCCATTGCGGTTGCTGAGCAGAAGCCTAGGGAGGCTGCATTACGCATGGGCTTGTAACTGGGCATAGCGGAAGAGGCGGTGCGTAATGCGTGGAGACATCAGCCTCGAAAACGCAGCAGTTTAGGAGATGAAGAGATGGAGAGGGGTCTGGCTGCAGACCTTCACTGTGGAGTCGCTTCCAGTGCAGGCTCCACTGAGGGCACCTCCACTGTCAGGCGGGTAAAGAAAGAATTTGTTTTTTTTCCTCCCCGCCCCCTAAGGTCTTAATGTACTTGTAACCTGATGCCACTTTGCAAAGGTATCTGACTGATTTGCTTTATTCCAAATTGTTTAAATGCATGACTCTTGAATTTTTCTTTGTTAAAATTGCTACTACTATCAATATATAAATATGAATAACGCAAAATACTGAATGTTGCACATACGGGCTACTTTTTCTTGTTTAATGTAGCCACCTTTCGCCTGGGATTGCTAGTTTCTGAAGTTGCATTTTATGCTGCCTTCAGGTGCCATCGGAATTATGGTAAATACTATTTTTCGACTTGAAAGTTGCACATAAACACCGATGGATACATCTATGATAAACACCCCTTCATCTCATACTGTTGAGACTAGTCTAGCCCCAAGAAGCAGGTGGTAATAAACTTTGCGTCCGCCTTTTATAATTTCGCTCCGACAACAAAGCATTTAAACATAACGTAGGCCGTTCACGACTGGCACGTAAAGGCAGCATAGCTTTTTTTCTGTGGAGAACGGAAACTGCTTACTATATAACCGTGTGTTCGGCTTTATTTTGTGCAGCCTGGATGAAGAGGAGCAGCATCAAGATATCAGGTAGTTCTGGTCAGGCTACCTGGAACGTGATGACGCTGCTGTGAATATCACCGCTTCACAATCTGCAAAATTATTTATTCATTTATTTTTTCTAGTAAAACATAAAATCCTCCTTCTCACCTACAAATCCCTCCAGGCCCTGGCCCCACAGTACCTCTCCGACCTCCTCCATCCATACACCCCATCCCGAAACCTGGGGTCCTCAGACGCTGGCCTGCTGGCCTGAAGTATTCAGATCCCTTACTTAAAAGTACTAATAACACACTGTAAAAATACTCCCTTACTGCATTAAAAATGTTAGTTAAGTTAAAGTATGTATCATCAGAAAAATGTACTTAAAGTATTAACAGTAAAAGTATTCAAAGCAGAAAAATCCTCCCAGTTTAGAAAGTATCAAAACAGTTGTGTGTTTAATGGTCTAATCACTTCAGCTGGACATGTAGGCCGTTATGTTGTTGGCTAGTTTCATTTATACTAATCAGTCCCTCCAGAATTTCGCAGCCTTTTTTGAGATTTTTTATGGCCCAAAATGCCTGATTTTGCAGGAGCTTTAGTAAAAAATTGCAAAAAAAGTTGCGATGTCTTTTGTATGTTTGTTGCAATGAAGTTGTGGAAGACAGTGAAAGATGCAAAAAAAGATGTAATTTTTTTTTTTTTTTTTTTTTTTTTTTTATAGTTCTTTAAAAATAAAAAAGGAAACTTGTTTTGGGGAGAATACAATTACTCTGGGCTGAGTTGTCCTAGTAACCTTACCAAAAAGGCTCAGGATGCTGCAAATGTTAGTATAATATGAAAATACCTGGTGGATTTAAGACAAAAAATTATAATTTATTGAATGAATCAAATTGAACATATGTGTCAGTGGCTTGTTGATCTTTACATTGTTAGTTAATTTCCTAACCTGGCCTGGGACACACATTCATACGGTTTGATAAAGTACTTATTCTTATCATTGCACTTACATTAACAAGCGTAGCTGTCCTCAATTTAGGTCATTGTGTCGTCTCATCTCCGGTTTTTCCTGCATCCACCGTGTGCGTTTGTGTGTGGGTCTGTGTGTGTGGGTCTTTCGCTGTACGTTTTGTTGGTAAATGTGAGATGTTCGAGTCACACAAACGTCTCGTCTTCATATCACAAACAAGGAAATGGTCAACCCTTTCTCACTCCCGCTTGGTCAGTGGCTCTCAGAGTGCACGTGGGACTGCTGGGATTGGTTCGCGGGAAACTTCAGTTTTTTGGTCAAATTTGTGGAAAAGTTGCGGAGATTGGTCAAAATTGCGAGTTGCACCAAATTCACGGTGATTGGTTGAATTCATGTGAATTGGCGAAATCCTGGATGGACTGACTAAAACATTGTCAAACAGCATGCGTTTTGTGTGCAAAAGTCTTAATGTGTAAAGTAACTAGTAACTAAAGCTGTCAGATTAAAGAGACTTCAGTGAAAGAGGAAGGCGCTCAAGTTCTGTGGATGGGTCTCCTGCATCGGCAATTGCCATGCTATCTTTTGACTGACTGTAGCTAAGTTAAAAGGAGTTTGACTTGCAGCACTTCAACTCGTGTGTTTTTTTTTCCGCTTGGAAAACCGACCGGACGTGACATTTTTTTATTCGAAGTTGGAGATTGTGACTTAATTTCGGTCGATTTCGAATTAAAATCAAAATCGTGACACCCTTAGTCCTTAATCCAGCTTTCATTAGATATGTTCATGGGACGTGGCTGGAGAAGGGCAGGTATCCCCCACTGGCTTTCTTGCTTTGGTTCTTGCCATGCATATTTGTGACAAGGTAAGTTCATTTTTAGATTATGGATTTCCTTGTAAATGTCACCAGTGTTGCTGAAACACGCTAATGATTAGCAAGTTGATGCAAATAAATGACTGATGAAAAAGCAATCTTGTTTTATTTAGCGAGATTTGAGGCAGGCTGGTACTCCGTCCTTGGTTTCTGGGTACTAGGTCAGTGTGTTTGGTTATGGAGCAGAGACAGCGATGGAATCTGGAGTCATTACTGGGAAAATCTAATGAACAAAAAGTAAAAAACTGGAGGAAATCCCGGAAAATAAGAATATAGAATGATCCAGGAGCTAGATGAGCAAGAGAAACCCTTTACACAGGGTTCTGAAGTTTCTCTCAGCATGTAAAGGGCTTCCTCAGCTCCAGTTTGTCCACTGTTTAGACAGATACCGATATTTGTGTTTTTGCATGTGCATGTAAGTCTCCTGAGCTTACTAGACAGATTCTACTTTGAAGAATTCTGAGAAGAAAAGTCAGATTTCTGACTTTAAACTGGTAACTAGTCAAGGTTGGGGTAAGGGTGAAGTATACTGTACCTTATTAAATGCATTTACTGATGTGATAACTGAAAACATTATAAGGGTTTTTTGTGAACTTTCCTGTATTTTAGCCATATGTGTTAACGTTGAGTACTTGAATTTCTATGTACTGAAGTAAGATACGTCAATGAAATTGACAATGAAGTTTCCAATGAAAAATATGAATTTGTGTCCCAAATATTTAGCTTCATAAGATAAATAAAATAAGTTCATCATATTGTGTCGCATGGTTTTCATATGACATAAGCTTGTGTACAAAGCTAACTGCAATAAGTGTATTCATGACAGGAACAAGAGTTAGATGGCATAAACAAGTCTGATCACACAGATAAAGGGTTTAAAAGCAGGCTGATGTTCAGTTACAGGAAGTAAAACTAGACAGCACAGAAAACCAGACTATCACAAAACAAAACAAGATCATAAATTACACAATCACAAGGAGACAAGACATAGAACCAAAATACCAGATACAAATGAGACAAAATACAAAGCACAATACCGAAACCATAACAAAAACTTTTAAAATGAAATAAACTCTTTTCTTTCTCACACACAAAACACATCAGAGTACACCAATGCCTAAGATGGTTTAAGCTAATCAAATATGAAAGACTAAACACTTTTATTTCAAGACAATTACCACTCAATTAAATTATAATTGTGTTTAACAGTTCAACCTTTTTAAATGTTCAGAATATTAACGTTACCAGGCGCTTAGGTTTTTAAGTTGGTACACATATGAAGAAACAAAGCCGCAGATGGTATGAAGGTAAATATGGTGCAAAACGTGAGAGCTTGTAGAATACAATGTGAGAACTTGCATAACAAAAAAATTGAACTTGTATGTTAAAATTTGCACTTGTAAAATTACAATTATTAGGCGTGTCCGGGGGATGACCAGGAGTTGTTGGGTTGTGGACCTGAGTGCCCTGGTGGCAGAGTAAGTAGACAGAAGATCGGAAATATACGGATGGGCTTGACCATGGAGTGCTTTAAAAACAAAAAGCAAAACTTTAAAATCGATTCTGCATGAGTGATTGTCCCGAGATCGTTCTTAGATAAAAAGTATTTCAACTTTGCTACCGTTCTAAGCTCGTAAAAACTACCTTTAACAACAGAGCTGACTTGTTTATCAAAATTAAGAGAGCTGTCAAAGAGAACACCTAGGTTTCTGACCTTGCACTGTAAATTTGATGACCAAGGGCCAAGGGCATTGCTCAAGTTTTTTGTAGAGGTGGGGGATCCAAATAAAATCATCTCAGTTTTCTTGTCATTCAACTGGAGAAAATGTGCTGCCATCCAGGATTTAATGTCCTCCAAACAGCTAACATTTTTATTAATTGATGAAGTGCAACCAGATGAGATGGGTAAGTACAGTTGCGTATCATCAGCGTAGCAGTGGTAATTTAGGTTGTGCTTTTCAATGATAGAACCAAGGGGCAGCATGTATATGGAGAATAACATGGGGCCAAGAACTGATCCTTGGGGGACGCCACATTTAATACCCACTGGAGAGGAGGACTTAGTACCCAGTTTCACAAAGAAAGTTCTATCTGTCAGTTATGATTTAAACCAGCTTAGGACAGAGCCCTGTAATCCAACTCGATTTTCCAGGCGGTCAATAAGAATGCCATGATCAATGGTGTCGAAAGCAGCGCTGATGTCTAGGAGAATAAGCAAAGCACATGATCCAGAGTCAATGGTGAGTAAGATGTCATACACTTTGAGTAGGGCAGATTGTGTGCTGTGTAGGGCTATGAAGCCAGATTGGAATTTATTCAATATATAAAACTATTAAGGAAAGAGAAAATATTCTGGGCAACTACTTTTTCCAGAATTTTAGAAATAAAAGATAATTTAGAGATGGGTCTATAATTGCTAAGGTCATTAGGGTCAAAATTGTTTTTTTTCAGCAGTGGTTGCACCACTGCATGCATGAAACCAGAGGGGATGACACCATTATACAATGAGCAATTTACTATAGCCAATACAATTGGACAAAGAACATCAAACACTTCTTTAAAGAGTCTTGAGGGGATGGCATCAGAGGGGCAGCATGAAGGCTTTAGGTGAGAAACTATCTCAGACAGCTCAATGGAAGACAGAGGAGTAAAATGCTGAGGATATATATTTAGGATACTGGTGGGAGTTTTAACAGAAATGCAACCCTGGGAAATGATATTGGATCTGATATGGTCAATTTTACAGATAAAATAATCAGCAAACTCCTCACTGGTTAAGGAGGTGTTAACTGCATTGGCTGGATTTAAAAAGGAGTCAATAGTTTTAAAAATAACTTTGGGTCGGTTTGCCTGAGAGTTGATAAGCTCACTAAAATAGTTACATTTTGCCTTTTTGACAGCAGCTTGGTAGGCCTTCAGGTGTTGCGAAAACATATCATATGAGACGTTAAGCTTATCTTATTTCAACTTCCATTCTGCCTGTCTACAGGCTTGACGGAGAGCTTGTGTGGAGCTATTTAACCAGGGAGTTCAGTTGTTTGACTTGAGACGTTTTAATTTTAAGGGGGCTATCTGATCTAAAGTGTCAGTACACAATAGGTTAAAAATAGAGACTAGCTCATCAATATTAGTGTATGGAGACAAGTCAGCAGTGAGTATAATAGTGATACAAACAATCAAGTCACAATGTATTTGTAAATTTGTCAAAAAAAAGTGTTGACAGCTTTGAGGTAGAGACAATATATACAACAAAACATAACAAATAGAGAAAATAAAGATACTAGGGTCTTTTCAGTCAAGTAGGGAATGTAAGTCCAACAAATAAAAGAGTCTCTTGGCGTTTTCCTTTGTCATGCATTGAAGAGATGTAAAAAGCTTAAGCTCATTTTTCCAACCGTTGATGTGGGGTGTGACCTTTAAATACTTACACCTAAAAAAGAGTTACTTTCCCAATTCAATTTTACATGTATGAAGTGATTTGATGGATAAATATAATTTAGTATTTTAAATGTCACTTCTTTGGCTTTTGGTGGGAGAGGATAGGAAAAGGATTTTTTCCTATTTTTCCGTGCCTCTTCATCACTATAGTCTTGGAGAATATATTTTCTTTTCAGTTGAAGGGGATAATATGTTATAAATAATAGATTTCTAACAAACTTGTTAGTGAACTGTTCAGTGCTGTTCAAACAGACAAATTGAACAATGAAGACTAAATTTGTCACAGAATTCTGTATAGATTAAGAATTCACCAGATCCATCCATTAATTGAGACAGTCCAAATTCATTTTTCCATCCAAATGCCTAAAAAAATTACTTCCTATTGGATAAGATGTACCTGTTGTTCCATAGGGGTGTATTCTGAGGAATAAAATTGTGTTTATAAATCAAATTCAGACTTATTCATTTTTCATGCTCTTCTCATTCCCTCCATCATGATCCTTCTCTCTAACATATATTTTCTACATTCAGTTAAAAAAACATGTTGCAGTTTCTCGTTTTTGAATCTATTACACAACCCTCTTGGATGTTTCCCCATGATGAAAAGTGTACTATTTAAATAAGTTTGCCCAATTCTCAGTCTGGTGATGACTCCTTTTTCCTATTTCTGCCTCCTCTCCTTACATTGCCAACACTATTTGGGATGTTATATAAATGTCTTCCCTTTTGTTGTCGTTCCCAGTGCTGTGGCCACTTTTAGTTTTTACCCAGTCAGAAAATACATTACAAT
This sequence comes from Perca flavescens, assembly GCF_004354835.1. Classification (NCBI taxonomy): domain Eukaryota; kingdom Metazoa; phylum Chordata; class Actinopteri; order Perciformes; family Percidae; genus Perca; species Perca flavescens. The sequence goes on from NC_041344.1 coordinate 26,952,142, forward strand.
TCACATCAAAACAAAGGATTATGGGAAATGTAGTTTTCATTCAATTTACCCAGATATGAAATGAAACACCATTCATTCATGTGTTTAGTTGTATGAAATAAACACTTTTGTATTTAGCTGTGTTTTTGTAGATCCCTACACATACTCTTGCTCAAATGAATCCAATCCAATTATAATGACCTCATGCACATTGTCGAAATCATTTAGGCCTAAATATTGAGCCATGGCACTGGAAATCTTTTAGATAACAACACATACGTATAATTTCTCTAGCCTTCTGCGCCTTTTGCCCGACTTTTTCCACCTTCCAGACCGCTGTCTTTGGCCAAAAAGTCACCACGTGAGATCGATGTTGCTTTCCATCCATCCATCCATCCATCTTCGTCCGCTTATCCGGTGTCGGGTCGCGGGGGGAGCAGCTCCAGCAGGGGACCCCAAACTTCCCTTTCCCGAGCAACATTAACCAGCTCCGACTGGGGAATCCTGAGGCGTTCCCAGGCCAGGTTGGAGATATAATCCCTCCACCTAGTCCTGGGTCTTCCCCGAGGCCTCCTCCCAGCTGGACGTGCCTGGAACACCTCCCTTGGGAGGCGCCCAGGGGGCGTCCTTACCAGATGCCCAAACCACCTCAACTGGCTCCTTTCGACGCAAAGGAGCAGCGGCTCTACTCCGAGCTCCTCACGGATGACTGAGCTTCTCACCCTATCTCTAAGGGAGACGCCAGCCACCCTCCTGAGGAAACCCATTTCGGCCGCTTGTACCCTGGATCACGTTCTTTCGGTCATGACCCAGCCTTCATGACCATAGGTGAGGGTAGGAATGAAAACTGACCGGTAGATCGAGAGCTTTGCCTTCTGGCTCAGCTCTCTTTTCGTCACAACGGTGCGATAGATTGAATGTAATACCACACCCGCTGTGCCGATTCTCCGACCAATCTCCCGCTCCATTGTCCCCTCACTCGCGAACAAAACCCCAAGGTACTTGAACTCCTTCACTGGGGGTAAGGACTCATTCCCTACCTGGAGAAGGCATTCCATCGGTTTCCTGCTGAGAACCATGGCCTCCGATTTAGAGGTGCTGATCCTCATTCCAACCGCTTCACACTCGGCTGCGAACCGTGAGTGAGCACAGTGAGTGCTGAAGGTCACAGGCCGATGATGCCATCAGGACCACATCATCTGCAAAGAGCAGCGATGAGATCCCCAGCCCACCGAACTGCAACCCCTCCCCACCCCGACTACGCCTCGATATCCTGTCCATAAATATTACAAACAGGATTGGTGACAAAGCGCAGCCCTGGCGGAGGCCAACCCTCACCTGAAACGAGTCCGACTTACTGCCAAGAACCCGGACACAGCTCTCACTTTGGTCGTACAGAGATTGGATGGCCCTGAGTAGAGACCCCCTCACCCCATACTCCCGCAGCACCTCCCACAGTATCTCCCGGGGGACCCGGTCATACGCCTTCTCCAAATCCACAAAACACATGTAGACCGGTTGGGCATACTCCCAGGCTCCCTCCAGGATCCTTGCGAGAGTGAAGAGCTGGTCCGTTGTTCCACGACCAGGACGGAATCTGCATTGTTCCTCCTCAACCCGAGGTTCGACTATCGGCCAAACCCTCCTTTCCAGCACCTTGGAGTAGACTTTACCAGGGAGGCTGAGAAGTGTGATACCCCTGTAATTGGCACACTCCCTCTGGTCCCCCTTTTTAAAAAGGGGAACCACCACACCAGTCTGCCACTCCTTTGGCACTGTTCCAGACTTCCACGCAATGTTGAAGAGTTGTGTCAACCAGGACAGCCCCTCCACACCCAGAGCCTTGAGCATTTCTGGACGGATCTCATCAATCCCAGGGGCTTTGCCACTGTGGAGTTGTTTGACTACATCAGTGACTTCCGCCTGGGAAATTGACGACAATCCCCCTTTATCCTCCAGCTCTGCCTCTAACATAGAGGGCGCATTAGTCGGATTCAGGAGTTCCTCAAAGTGCTCCTTCCACCACCCTATTACCTCCTCAGTTGAGGTCAACAGTGTCCCATCCTTACTGTACACAGCTTGGATGGTTCCCCGCTTCCCCCTCCTGAGGTGGCGAACAGTTTTCCAGAAGCACTTTGGTGCCGACCGAAAGTCCTTCTCCATGTCTTCTCCAAACTTCTCCCACACCCGCTGCTTTGCCTCTTTCACGGCAGAGGCTGCAGCCCTTCGGGCCCTTCGGTACCCTGCAACTGCCTCCGGAGTCCTCTGGGATAACATATCCCGGAAGGACTCCTTCAGTCGGACGGCTTCCCTGACCACCGGTTTCCACCACGGTGTTCGTGGGTTACCGCCCCTTGAGGCACCTAAGACCCTAAGACCAAAGCTCCTCGCCGCAGCTTCAGCAATGGAAACTTTGAACATTGTCCACTCGGGTTCAATGCGCCCAGCCTCCACAGGGATGCACGAAAAGCTCTGCCGGAGGTGTGAGTTGAAAGTCTGTCGGACAGGGGCCTCCTCCAGACGTTCCCAATTTACCTGCACTACACGTTTGGGCTTACCAGGTCTGTCCAGAGTCTTCCCCCACCCCCTGACCCAACTCACCACCAGATGGTGATCGGTTGACAGCTCTGCCCCTCTCTTCACCCGAGTGTCCAAAACATACGGCCTCAGATCAGATGAAACGATTATAAAATCGATCATTAACCTTTGGCCTAGGGTGCTCTGGTACCAGGTACACTTATGAGCATCCCTATGTTCGAACATGGTGTTAGGTATAGACAATCCATGACTAGCACAGAAGTCCAACAACAAACAACCACTCTGGTTTAGATCAGGGAGGCCGTTCCTCCCAATCACGCCTCTCCAGGTGTCTCCATCATTGCCCACGTGTGCGTTGAAGTCCCCCAGCAGAACAATGGAGTCCCCCACTGGCGCCCCATGCAGGACTCCACTCAAGGTCTCCAAGAAGGCTGAATAATCCGAACTCCTGTTTGGTGCATATGCACAAACAACAGTCAGAGTTTTCCCCCCCACAACCCGCAGGCGTAGGGAGGCGACCCTCTCGTCCACCGGGGTAAACTCCAACGTAGCGGCGCTCAGCCGGGGGCTTGTGAGTATCCCCACACCCGCCCGGCACCTCACACTCTGGGCAACTCCGGAGAAGAAAAGAGTCCAACCCCTATCCAGGAGTACGGTTCCAGAACCGAGAATGTGCGTAGAGGTAAGCCCCACCAGATCTAACCGGTAGCGCTCCACCTCCCGCACCAGTTCCGGCTCCTTCCCCCACAGAGAGGTGACGTTCCACGTCCCCAGAGCCAGAGTCTGCCGCCCGGGTCTGGTCCGTCGAGGCCCCTGACCTTCACTGCCACCCATGTGGCAGCGCACCCGACCCCAGTGGTTCCTCCCACAGGTGGTGGGCCCATGGGCTGGAGAGATAGGAGCCACGTAGCTTGTTTGGGCTGTGCCCGGCCGGGCTCCGTGGCAAACCCGGCCACCGGGCGCTCGCCGACGAGCCCCGGGCTTCCTCCGGGCAGGGTCACTCCATCTCTACCTTGTTTTTCCATAGGGTTTTTGAACCATTCTTTGTCTGGCCCCTCACCTGAGACCACTTTGCCTTGGGAGACCCTACCAGGAGCACAAAGCTCCAGACAACACAGCCCTCAGGTTCACAGAGACACACAAACCTCTCCACTACGATAAGGTGATGGTTCACGGAGAAGATGTTGCTGTCATCCACTTTTAATAACAATCTGAGCTTGTCAGTGGCATAAACAATCACTTTTAGTGGACGAATTGCCTCATTAGATTCCATTGCAGCTCGGTTCACACCGGCCCGTCGCTATAATCTCGCTCAATAACGGACCACTTTCAAAGAGTCAGTCTAATAGACACAAATGCATGGGGAAATGGGTTGCAGGTTGACAAAAATACGAAATAACCCTTTAAGGGAAAGTTTGAAGATTTTCTGTTCTGCCGTACATGCAGATGAATGGTGACAGTAGGCCCAGAGATCCACGTTTAACCGCACATATGCACAACATTTCGTACTACTGGCTCACTTTGGAGTAAAACAAGTACTGCACATAATAAATAAAAAAAAATATATACAAATGCTACAGAATGCTAGTGGTAAAAGATGAAAAAGTATGGCTTTTTGTGGAGCAATGGCTGTTGCTTCTATATAGAGATGTGTGTGTATGCGGAGTCTGAGCCAGGAGTGGTGGGATCTTGACGTGAATGGCTTCATTATGACAGATTTCATACCAAATTTCAGGATATCAAGGGCTATTTTAATTTCATATGGTAGCGCGATGTAAAGACTCTCGCCGCAAGACACTCAATTCAGACGTTTCCCTGAGAAAGCCTTTTTGGAGTTGGGTTTTATTGGCTGGCAAGAGAGCGTGTGAGTGAGTGTCGTAAATTCAGACCGAGGTCGCATTGCAAAAAATGTGATTTATATCTGATTTAAGACGACATATGTATTTGAAAAGATCAGATGCCATGTGGTTTGTGCTGTTCACACTGTTATAAATGAAATAGATCTGAGTCACATATAAGAAAAAAACATTTGGCTGCATTGTAAACGTAGCCATAGACTGCTGCCAGCTCACAGCTCTTAGGCTGGTTACACACTGGCTTGCGTGGCGTGAGCGTGGCGTTTCTGTTGCGTGTCAGCTGCGTGGCGGCTGCGTGGCATTTTCTATGTCTTTACACACCAGAAACATGTCTGACGCGGTGCTGCTGCTGCTAGCCTTGTCTGGACACGTATGTTTCCCATTGATAAAATGAAATACCATGTTAAACATAAATATATACTGATTTGATTACAGCAAAGACAACGTCGGCAGTATTGACGGCAAAATAGGCTACAGGTGCAATATTAATAACAAAATAGATTTTTTTTATTTAAATTACATTTATAACTGCATTTATATCAAAACCTAGAGACCTAAGACAAACATCAACATGTCATTTATTAATATGTATTTCTGTCTAAATGACATACAAACATCTTTTCCTGGAAACGCTTCCAACACGCTTGCGTGTTGCGTGAAAAAAATAGGCATCATAGTCAATAGTCAGTAGATCATATCAGTCAGTGCGATTAATTCTACACAGTTTCATGGCCAGTCAATAGTTGAGATATTTCGATCTGTACCAGAGTGGTGGACAGACAGACTGGCCGACAGTGCCATCTAGAGGCAAGCCACTACCATGGCTAAAAAACTATCTTCTTAGTCAAGCCACATCTACACATATCTTTCTTTGTGATTGCTAAACAAAACTCTGTTTTTTTCACTGTTTTCATTTGTTTATATCTTTAGTATCTTCTGCTGTAGAACCTGTTTGGTCTTGGCAAGCATCTCTCCCTCTCCGAGGTGGGTGTCATTGGCTCGAAGATGAGTTTGTTATACCAGTCTCTGCACTGCTGATCTGTAGAGCTGTAATGTTAGGTAGGTTACACCAGACATGGTATGTTGCAGCTGAATGCTGCTGGGGTGTGTTATCTCTCTTTTGGCATGTCAGCGTAGAGGGGAATTCTAGGGGAAACTAAACTATGTTATCATATTTCTGTAATGTTCTTCTCATTGTATTTGCAAATTGTTAAAACAGAGGTGTACTCATGTACCCTGACTCCACTGCACACATCACTGGAGTCATGATGTCTTGTCTTCCACTTATTACAGCCAGATGTAAAAGAGCAAAATATTATCATGATAGACCTAAATTTATGCTTTTTCATCCCTCAGTCAATGGGATTCTCATCAGCATTTTAACAATTTCATTTTTCTCCTCACTCATTATTTATCATTTTTACAACTCATAAAACTACACTTATGTCTCCAAAAAGATACAGGCATTATTATTTGTGTGTGTGTGTGTGTGTGTGTGTGTGTGTGTGTGTGTGTGTGTGTGTGTGTGTGTGTGTGTGTGTGTGTCTCTCCACTGGCTGGGAACTGTGCTCAACACTGCAAACATCTTTGTCACATCATCTGTGCACCTTTTTATTAAGACAATACATAAAGGACCTTTGAACTGAGAACATTTGTATATGTATTGCTAATTTAGTTTGTGTGTTGCCTTTCTGATCCGTCTGAGTCGGTTTCTGCCATCTAACTCTTGTTTTTGTGGAGGTTGAAAGCACTTATTGTAGTTTGCTTTGGACACAAGCTTATGTCAAATGTTTGTTCAGTTATCACATCATTAAATAAGGTACAATATACTTCACCATTACACCAACCTTATTTATTCAATGTAAACAAGAAGATATTTTGACACTGCTTTTTATCCCTAACTTTTATCCTACTTGTGCATTCTACACTAGTTGGCTATCTATAGTGTAAACACATACTGCAATTGTATACCAGCAAACTTAGAAAAAATGCTGCCCTTCATGTTCTTCTACTGTTACCTACTACTAACCTTCCTTTAAATGCTGAGAGAAACATCAGAACCCTGTATAAAACTTTTCGTTTCTCTTGTTCATCTAGCTCCTGGATCAGTCTATACTCTGTATCTCCAGGATGTGCTCCGGTTTTTAACTTTTTGTTCATGAGTTTTTCCCAGTAATGACTCCAGTTTCCATCACTTTATGCTCCATAACCAAACACACTGACCTAGGACAACAAAAGTTAACAATGTCAGAAACCGAGGATGTAGTAGCAGTCATTAAACAAGTCATTCATTATTTTGCATCCACTTGTTAATCATTAATGTGTTACAGTGGTGACATTTACAAGTAGAACTCTGACTTAAACTTACCTCATCACACATATGCAGGGCAAGAATCAAAGCCAGAAAGCCAGTGGAGGGGTAATAACCTTTCTTTTCCAGCCACCTGTCATGAACATACCTCATAAAAGCTGGATTAAGGACCATCACCTGTTGTGAATCAGAAGCTCAGCGTAAATTCAGTCAGGGAGACTTCTATTCGTGGTCTCACCCCCCTTTACTGTCAGCTGGGCGGTGGGTGTTACGGTGTAAACCACTTAGAGTCTGGCACTTATGTTCCAACCAATCACAGCTGACTACCGTGTTTTAAAGCTGTCTTCTCTCCTGCTTCTGTCAGTTGTTTTCAGACTTCAGTGCGAGTGGTGCGTTGGCTTATGGCACTTGCGTTTGTCCTGTATTGCGTCTGGTTCGGCGCGCTCGCCATGTCGGATTCCGACTCTGGTTCTTTAGGGGTCCCGGATCCTGGATGGGGGGTTTCTCCCGTGGTTGGTGCTGATTCTCTGGATGGGGTTCGCCGGAGCTCCCGCCTGGCTGGGATGCCCGGTTCTCGTTTGGAGGGGACGGAGGTTTTGCTGCAGGATCTTCATCTTCGTGGGATCACTCCGGCTTCGGGGCTGGACTCACCTGATATCCGGGTGCTGGCGGAGGTGGCTGCGTGTGTCTCTCCGAGGGATGTGCTGGCTGTACCGGCGGCGGCTCGTGGTCGTAAGCGGACCAGGAAGGCGGATACTCCTCCCTGCGCCCCGCCAAAGCGTTGCGGTGGCGGGTCTTCCCGCCGGCCTGCTGCTGCTGCTGTTCCTGGTGGTTCCTCTGAATCCGGCCTTATTCTCGAGTCTCTGCAGGCTCTGGGCAGATCGATGCAGTCTCTGGATGCGAGGCTTCTGGCTGTGGAAGGCTCCTCGGCTGCCGGCGCTTCGGTGACTGTTAATGCCGCGCTGGCTTCTGCGGCCCTGCCGGTTCCCAGTTTTTCTCATCCGTCTGTGTCGGCTCCGGTTGATGTTACGTATTCCTTGGCTTTGAGCGTGGCATCGTCTGTTATGGGTAGGCCTTATATCTCCAAAGCTGCTAATGTCTTGGCCCGGATGAGATCTAAAATTCTGCTGGGGGAGGACATTAATTTAGTGAGCCTTATTTTACCGTCACCGGAGTGCTATAGGTTTCTAGTCTCCGGGGGGAATTTTTCTGCGGTGTTTAAATCGGCGGATCCCAGGCTTTCTAAAGAGCTGTCGATCGGGCAGTTTGTGGTGGCTTTCGGGATCTACCGGGACGTGATTTGTTCTGTTTATCCGGACCGGAGACAAGAGTTTGATGCGTATCTGGCGCTCATCGCTGATCTTAATTTGAGGTACGGTAGGAACGTGTTTTATCAGTACCACAAGGCTTTTGCCAGGAAGTCTGCTATGTGTATAGCCCGATCCAATGTCCGCCTGAACTGGTCCATTATTGACACTGAGCTTTTGCTCTTGGTCGCGGGGGGTTCCCTGGCGTTGGCGTGTGTGACTTGCGGCGTTGCTGGACATTTTGCCTCCCTCTGCCCTAGTGTGGCGTTTCAGCGTGACGTGGCAGGGGCGGGTCCGGCGCGACGGGCTTCTCTGAGTACTTCGGTTCTTGGTGTGGATTCCCGTGGGTGTCAGGTTTATAATCCTAGTTATACTCCCATTTGTAATAGTTTTAATGAAGGTGTTTGTACGTATCCCAATTGCGTTTTCCTTCATATCTGCATCCCGGCACCCAGCTTCGGCTTGGAGGGGCAAGCAGCAGTTGCAACGTGGTTCAAAGACATTTTGAAGATTCATCCGTCCACCCCAATAAATGTTCCGGCTTTGGCATCTGAACTGTCGTCTCATCCTAATTCCGTGTTTGTGGATCATGTTCTCATCGTTTTGAGACAGAATATTCCTAATTTTGGCAATGTTACGAAGATGGAAAAAGGCTGTTCTTGAGGTTTGTTTTAAGTGGGCATTGAAGGCTATATCCTGATCAAAAATAACTCCCAAATTTCTGACAGTAGTGCTGGAGGCCAGGGCAATACCATCCAGAGTAGCTATATCTTTAGATAATGAAGTTCGGAGGTGCTTTGGTCCCATCACAATAACTTCAGTTTTGTTTGAGTTTAACATAACAGGATTTTATATCTTTAATACACGCTTGAAGTTTAGCTAACTGACCACTTTTGTCTGGCTTAATTGACAGATATAATTGGGTCAATTAATAAAAGTCGTCTGCGTAAGTTAATTGAGTGTTTCCTAATAATATTACCTAGAGGAAGCATATATAACGAAAATAGAATTGGTCCAAGCACTGAGCCTTGAGGAACGCCATGGCTAACTTTAGCGTACTTGGAGTGTTTATCGTTAACGTTAACAAATTGGGATCGCTCAGAGAAATATGACTTAAACCAGCTTAGTGCGATTCATTTAATGCCAACTAAATTTTCCAGTCTCTGTAACAGGATGGTATGGTCAATAGTGTTGAAAGCAGCACTAAGATCTAATAAAACAAGTATGGAGAGTCCTTTGTCAGCAGCAGTTAGAAGGTCGTTAGTAATTTTCACCAGTGCGTCTCTGTACTATGATGCATTCTAAATCCTGACTGAAATTCTTCAAATACACTACCGGTCAAAAGTTTGGGGTCACTTAGAAATTTCAATTCCACTCCATTCCAGACACAATACCTGCTGAGATCAGTTGTATTGTTTTTTTTAACCAGGGCAGCAGTTTTCAGATTACATTATTTGCTTACATAATTGCAAAAGGGTTCTCGACTGTTGTAGAAAGAAGTGGCTGAAGAAACACTTGAAATTCATGCTTTTTGGTCTAAACGTCATACCCAAATTAAAAGTGGTACAGCTCCCATATACTTTGACACTCAGGGGTGTGCCTGATATCATTGGAAAGGTGATTGATGTGGGTTTGTTTGTGTATTTGAGAAGTGTTGTATTTTGTGGTTTTTTGGCTTTTTTGTTTGCACTTTTCAAATAGAAATAAAAAAACGCACAGACATATTTGTAGAAAAGAATTCATATAAAATCCATTTTTGAGTCTTTTAGCTTCTGAATTTTTTAATGTAGTAAGCTGAGACGTGGCTAATGCTGTGTTGTCTGTCACCTGTCAGATGTGTTTACAGCAGTGTATTTTAATAATTTTACAGATTTATAACTTGGACAGAAATAAAAAATCTCCATTCTAGCCTCTGTAACTCTGTGTCAGTAAGGCCTAGAATCACCCTGACACAACTTGAGTGTTTCCTTTCCAATGATATCAGGCACACCCCTAAGTGTCAAAGTATATGGGAGCTGTACCACTTTTAATTTGGGTATGACGTTTAGACCAAAAAGCATGAAGCATTTCTTCAGCCACTTCTGTCTACAACAGTCGAGAACCATTTTGCAATTATGTAAGCACATAATGTAATCTGAAAACTGCTGCCCTGATTAAAAAAAACAATGCAACTGATCTCTGCTGGTATTCTGTCTGGAATGGAAATTAGATTTGTAGATTAGTGTAGATTGTTCCTATATAGAGAGTCACATAGTTGGTTAGCGACTACCTTCTCAAGGATTTTGGAGAGAAAGGGAAGGTTAGATATAGGTCTATAGTTGGCTAAGACTTCAGGATCGAGGGTAGGTTTTTTCAGAATAGGTTTTATCACAGCTATTTTAAATGACTGCGGTACATGTTAATAAAGACAAATTGATCGTGTTTAATATTGTGGTGTTGACCACAGGTAGTGCTTCTTTAAGTAGCCTCATTGGAATAGGGTCTAAGAGACAGGTAGTTGGCACAACCAGCTACAACAAGTGCAGACAGAGGGTGATGTCACTAATAGGCAGGCTATCTATCTTATAAAGCGAGACGTATATGTATGTGTGTCCGTGTTTGGGGAGGAAGGTTACCTGCACATCAGCGCCTCTGACTCTTTTCCTGCTATTGTATTCAATTGCTGTGAGCTGGCAGAACATAACGTAGCCTAATCTCAGAGATTATTCCTTCAGAGTGCTGTGCAATGCAAGACAATCTCAGAGTTGAACTGGGCAGATAGTCTACATCAGATTTCATCAGACTCACCCTGGGTCGGGTTAATTAAGTCACCAACATACCCCCCTGCAAATCAAATCCCTTACTTCACCGTTAACCGTCAAGCCACTAAACCTGTATGGAAATGAACACCTCTGCTGAAATGTTAAATTCCTTAATCATCCGACAAGAGACATCTCTCTCTCTCTCGCGTGCGCAAGCATGCACGCACGCACACACGCACGCACGCACGCACACACACACACACACACACACACACACACACACACACACACAGACACAGACAGATACTCCGGTTCTGGTTCCACGATGTTTAGCACTCATAATGGGCAGGGTGGGTAGCGCACTGCCATGAGTCCATGACGCTAATGTCTGATTACTCCACATTTTAATTGTGATATTTTGTGATTACATTCTGATTCTGCAATGTTCTCTGTCAGGTAAAAATATAAACACAATGTCTTCCTCCATAGGCGCCGATTTAGGTTTTCCTCCGTGGGTGCTCACGGGTAACCTGACTCCGCCAGATGGATTGCTTCACATTTGCTGGGCATATCCATCTGGGAACTTTCCGTTAGAGAACTTTTGGGAAGGGGCGAAAATACTGGTTAGCTGATTGGATAAACCATCTGTCTATCACATATGTTGGTAATAGACGGGCCAAATCAACCAATCAGATCAACGAAGCGTATGAAAATACAACCACAAGCCCCTGCTGCTGCAGGCAAAGCATAGCTCGTTAGCTCAGCAAGCAAGCAACATGTCGGTAAAGGATATTTGCCGTTTGTGTAACAAGAATTTAGGAATAAAAGGCACCCTTTCACGTTCCCGGTCCATATTCCAAAAGAAGGATCCAAGAGAAAAAAGCATTAGCGAGCAGCTAACAGAATTAGGGCTACCGCTGGCTGAAAATACTGGTTAGCTGATTGGATAAACCATCTGTCTATCACCACCTAAACCCGCCTCAAAACCAACGCTGATTGGCCCGGTCATTTGGCGAACGGCTCCAAATTTTCTCTATCTCAAGATGCCAGACTGATCTGTGAGTGGAAAACTGGAGCTCGCGAGATCAGGACGGTCTCACGAGGTTAGCTCACGGGCGCATGCCCTTTAAAAAAAAAAAAAAGTAGTCAAAAAATGTTTGCATTTCAGGACCTTAGGAAACGGACAGCGGCCGATACAAACACACTATTAACTCGATAATAAAGCCGTAAAGTTTCAACTCAGGACAGCACCACTTCTCACAAATACAGATAGGATTGGAGATGAGAAGTTTAACTGACCACCAACTACCGCTGACATGACAGAGCACCACGACCGGCAGCTCGCGGTACACTGTATCCAGTGCACAGTCACCGATTCTGGGGTAACTACCACCAACTACCGCTGACCTGACGGAGCACCACGACCGGTGTTACGGTTTAACTGGTTTTTGAATTAACTGGTGATAAAGGCAGATGTTGTGTAGGCATGGCCTTTCAGGACCCATTCCCGACTAACCAGGAAATAAACATGCTGATCGCTTCGCCTCTATTTCACATTCATTTGTCGGTGTCTTGTGAAACTTGACGATAGAAACGAGTTGCTGAGCATTAATTCTGGTCCCGACAGACATGCATGCAAACATTTGCCGGTGTCGTTACAAAATATCATCCGTTGTCTGGCGAGTGTGCACTCACTGCAAGCCACGGAGACAGCCAGATCGACTTGTGATATTTAAATTGGTAAATACTTCACCGTTAAAACAACACTGTAGCTACATGTAATGTCTTGCAAAATGTGTGGTATTTTTTGTAATCTATAGCTTTAAAGGCAGTTTTCTCGAAATGGGTTTTTCTCATACTCTGAGTAAGAAAACTCAGCAGCACTTACACCAAGCTTTCCAGTTTCACTCCTATGGGCTTCTGAAGGCATTTACAGAGGGGTTTGTTCAGATATCATTCATAGCCTACTTTATGTAACATTTTATACCTAAAAACATGGTGAAAATTGATGTTTTATGGCTGTTGACACCATATTCTGATTTATGCAGTGAGGATATATCTAAAATAAAATTCCCTCTGTAAAACCCTTTGACTCAAATATGTCAACAAAATAAAAGAAGAATTTGGAAGCTGGCTTCTACTTTGTGAATATTTTTACTAGGCATAGGGAAGTTTTGAATATTTCAAATTACACAATATCTGGAATGCTTTTTCTTCTCATTATGGATATCTAAAATTAAGCTATTAACAATTGGAATGTAGATATCTGTAATTGTAGTGTTTCCTAATAATTTTATTGCAGATATTCAGACATTTAATAACATAAAATATACTTTATTGATCCCACACTGGATCGAACTCCTGCCACTTCAAATCAACTCAACATTCTTTGTCAATTCTACAATAGGTGCCAGCCATACAGAGCAATTGAAAATATGTTTTTCTCCGACCCACGGTGCAATATGCAATATGCACTTGTTGCAACATGAGTGCGATGCTGTCGTATCTGGATGAATGAGTAGGCATACTGAATATTAAATAATGTGGCTGTGATGAGCCTTTAGCTTTTAACATAACACATCTACGTAGCCTACACTGTTAAAAGGGATTTTGGCTTTTAGTCAGAGGGATTATTTTTGTCAAGCTGAGAGAACTAATTGCCCATTACAACAAAGTAAGAAGAGTTACAACAGCTTCAACTTGAAAAAAGCGCAGAAAGTTATTAAAAACTCATATTAATCCATTCAGTTCACTTCAGAAAATAGGTCAAGGAGGGCATTTCAACCAACACGCATGCGCACGCACTGACGTCACGCGCAGTGTTGAACTCTGAAAATCCAAGCCCACCGCCATCTTTTTTCCTCGGAGCCAAGCCGTCCAAGTACGGTAAGTATCGGTACATTTAAAATTGTTTTAGTTCATCTGTTGGTAATGTGCATTGGTCGTCTAATGTCTCTCCGTCTCAAATTATCCGTCAACATAACCTGTGATGAATATTTCATGTTCGTTCGTTTTTTGGTAATACGTTAGCATGTAGCGCTAGCTTCCTGGCTAGCACCGCTGAGTGTCACAGCAAGTATTTAATATAGGGTTGAGCCTCATATTCGACTGTAACAAGTATTTGGCACCGATAACGAGTGAAACGGTGCGAGACCTGTCCTCATTATTATGGAAAAATGTGTGAACATTGGGAACATTATACCCGGGTCAACCCGCCAATTTACGTGACGTCGCGACTCGTGCAAGAAGCTTTGCGCGCACTCAATCAACCTGACCAAAAACACTGACCACCGCCATAGTGTATGGACTATATTTTGTATGTAGAGTTAGATGCGGTATAAACACGTAGTGATAGGTGATTGTTTTCATGTGCGTAGTGATATGTGTGCCGTTACTCTCTGTATCCATGGCAATGCGCAGTTGTGGGGGTGAGCGGTCACGCAGACCGCCAGCTGGAGATCAGACGTGGGGTTTTTGGGCCAGTGGGAAAGGAGCCCTATGCCGTTTGAAATCGGGTCGACCCGCGTTTTAAAAAATAAAGGATTTGATACTACATGAAAAATACTTATGCAATCAACCCAATTTGCAGATAACAGTTGTATATGTTTTTGTTTTTTTTCTATCTTTGTTTTTTCTGTACAAGGTTACTTCACTTCAGTGTAGGCTGTGCTGTTTGGGGCAACTGCCCCTCAATGAGGTGGTCCTGCGAGTGTTGCAATTTCTCCTCGCCGAACCAACGCACACTAATTGTCCATTATAAGCTGAAGCACTGTCATCAGGCAAGGAACTTTCCTCTTCCCAGTGTCTATGCAGACTGTTTGCTCCTTCAGGGCAGAATAATCTCTGAAAAAACATTTAACTAGAGACCATAGTCAAGCCCATTCAAAACAGGTGACTGCAAGGTTAAATTGTGAACTGTGCAATTTTTCAGAGATTTGTAGTGATACACAGTATTTTGCACATTTGAAAATACACATACACAATAAGGAAACTGTTAAATGTCCCTTTAAAGACTGTAGTTTTCAGTCAAGTGTGTACAGTACTTTTCGTGCACATAAGAGTAAGAAACATCACCTCTCTACTGTTGACAATTTTCGAGAAAACCTGTATCAAACTTTTATTCAAGGCACTTTAAACTCTGAAAGTACAGACTTTGAGACACATTCAGACGATCTAGACGTAGCAGATGATTCCATAGAGGATCAAGACCTGCATGATTTACTTCAACACAAAGTTGCATCTCTCTTACTGCGTATGCAAACAAATTTGCATGTGTCTAAAACAACAACTCAGGAAATAATCAATGAGCTTTGTAGTATTAGCTCAGTTGTAGAAGAGTGCACACCAAAAATAATTGAAAGTGTACTGATCAAGCATAATTGTGCAGTAAACAGTGCAGTCACTGCTGCTATAACAGAGATAGTTAAAAAAAAGTAAACCCCCTAAGTTTCTTGTCGAAAGACGGGCCTTTTGGCTCTGAATATAAAAGAGAAACTTTTTACAAGAAAAATTTTAAAGTGATTGAGCCAATTGAATATGTTTTAGATGCTTCTTCAAGGCGGAAATTTGTTTATATTCCGGTTTTGAAAGTCCTGACAGAGCTGTTAAGTCGTAATGATGTGTTAGATAAAGTCTTGGAGACAGGACATATTGAAACAGTTGAACACTTGTCTCAGTACAAAACATACAGAGACGGTCTATATTACAAAGACAATATTTTGCTCTCGTCAGAAGATCTTAGCATTGCCCTAAGACTGTATATAGACGACTTCGAGGTTTGCAACCCACTAGGAACATCAAAAAAAAAGCACAAGGTCCGTGCAGTCTATTGGGTGATTTCAAATTTACCTATACGATATAGATCATCTGTACAGTCAATCTATCTTGCATGTCTGTGTCATAGCAATGATGTGAAGAAATATGGGTATGGAGCCATTCTTGAATCACTGATAAAAGACCTTGAACTACTTGAGCAGCAAGGATTGTATGTTCAGAAAGTGGGAACAACTTTTAGAGGTACTGTGCTGTATGTGTCTGCAGACAACTTGGGGGCCCACTCACTTTCTGGGTTTCATGAAAGTTTTAATGTTGACAAATTTTGCCGGTTTTGTTTTGCTAGTCGGCGAGATATTGACATTCACGAGGTAAAGGAGAGAGTATTTCCACTCCGGACAGTTGAAGCTCACAAACAGGATCTTCTGGAATTAAACAGACATCAGTTAGTTTCCGTGAATGGAGTAAAGAGTGACTGTGTCCTCGATAGACTTTCTCATTTCCACACAATCCAGGGCTTCCCCCCAGATTTTATGCACAACCTTTTTGAAGGAATAGTGCCACGGGAATTAAGTCTATGCATAAAGTCTCTGATATCCAAACAGTACTTTACAATAGATGAACGGAATTCCATCATTGAATCTTTCCCTTTAAAGTTTACAGATAAAACCAACAGACCTCATCCATTTTCAAAGTCTTTTGCATCGAAAAAATCTATTGGTGGGAATTGCCACGAAAACTGGACACTATTGAGACTTCTGCCTCTGATGATCGGTCACATTATACCAGAAGATGACAAAACTTGGGGAATTCTATTAGATTTGAAAGAAATAGTAGAGCTTCTAGCTAGTGGACATTTTTCAGAAGAGACATTGGCATACTTGGAGTGTAAATCTCCGATCACAGGTGCCTATTAAAAGAGGTGTTTCCTGATTTCCACCTCCTGCCCAAGCACCACTTTTTGGAACATTATCCCGAACTGATTCAGAGATTTGGTCCCCTGGTTGATTTCTGGACCATTAGATTTGTTCATGTTTATTAATGTTTCTTTATTTTGCATTTTGTCTTTTCTTACATTCTTGTTTTTTCTTCATCACCAGAGAAGTCCTGAGAGTGCAGGACTTCTGCAAACAAACTGCAGTTATGCTCTTCATTTGACCTTCAATATGAAGATGAGGATTTCAAAGACTTCTGTAACCTCACGTGTTGACGATCTACCAAAGGACAAGGTGACATTGAAAGTCATTTTCTGCCCTCAGACTCAATTTTGGACACTTTTAGCTCTGCTGTACCATCATCTCCGGCAGCATCCTCTTCAGCTCATTCATCATCTCTGACGAAATCCTCTTCATTGAGCAGCCAAACAGAGTGCTTTGCCGGTCGGCGTTCACAGCAGTGGCCAGCTCATTTTCCCATTCCCGCCTTCTCATATGATGTTGAGCTGAGGCTCAGGCAGGGCAATGGTGCTTTTAGAGAAAGTGGAGCACTTCTATCCATTTCAAGGGACATGAAGTCTGAGATTCTGCTCAAACTTGCTGAAACAATATATTCATTTATGACCTACCCTACACTTGAACATTTTGGATGTGTAGCCAAGGCACTTGTTGAAAAATACCCTTGCCTTACAGAACTGGCTCCACATCTGGATGTTATGGATGGAAACACAGCATAAAGTTCAAGATGGGCAATTACAGACAGAAATTGAAAGGTGTGGGCTGCCGAGAACTGGAGGTTAATTCTGAGAAAAGAGGTGCTGGGGACACGCGAGGGAAGAGAAACAAAGTGTAGAAACCTAGACGGTCTGAAACAAATTTTCTTCCAGATCTCCCACAGGGAAGAGACAGCAGAAGTCTTGAAGAAGATAGAGAAAAGATGGTCCAGGAGATGAGAAAAACAAACCCAAACCTGGCCTGCATCGATGATGCAATGAATGCCACATACGCACTGAGAAGACAGCCACCTGTGGCTCCTCTTCAACAATTCACCTTATACCTGTAATTTGATCACTTTTGATGTGACCCAGAATATACAAACATGGAAATATTTCATCTTTTTTAATCTACAGATGCAAGCAATTACTTGCTCTGTTATGACTAACACAATATTTGACACATTAAACATAAATGTATCTTTCCTGTAGGCCACTCCTATATTAGACTAGACTTTGTTTTTAATTTGTCCCCATAGGGCAATTTGTTCTGCATATACAGTACAGGCCAAAAGTTTGGACACACCTTCTCATTCAATGCATTTCCTTTTTATTTTCCTGACTTTTTACATTGTAGATTCTCACTGAAGGCATCAAAACTATGAATGAACACATATGGAATTATGTACTTAACAAAAAAGTGTGAAATAACTGAACCCTTTTCTTTTTTTTATTAATAAGGGAACAAATTCCACTAATTAACCCTGACAAATCCCACCTGTGAAGTGAAAACCATTTCAGGTGACTACCTCATGAAGCTCATTGAGAGAACACCAAGGGTTTGCAGATTTATCAAAAAAAAAAAGGGTGGCTACTTTGAAGAATCTAAAATATAAGACATGTTTTCAGTTATTTCACACTTTTTGTTAAGTACATAATTCCATATGTGTTCATTCATAGTTTTGATGCCTTCATTGAGAATCTACAATGTAAATAGTCATGAAAATAAAAAAAAGAAATGCATTGAATGAGAAGGTGTGTCCAAACTTTTGGCCTGTACTATATATATAGTATATATATATATATATATATATATATATATATAAAAAAATAATGCTTGATCTGATATCATTTACATATTTTTATTTAACTACTTAAATCAGAGTAGTACATACTGATTTGTTAAACTTACAGCCTTGTTACTTAGCATGTATGAATTATCATGACAACATAAAGCACTGACCTATCAGTCTGATGTAAACATTAATAAAACTCAACCAAATCAATCTACCAGTCTGAGGACACAGTTCGTTGAAGTTGAAGTTAATATTAATGAAATATGCACCGTGAGACCAGTCTCCGCTGTACGTCACGTGTCTGACAACATGTCAATTGTAGTGCTGAAATGTGAAAATTTAGGTGACTTTTAACTTGAACTAAAAATGTAATGTTACTTCTCCACATAGATCGTCAAGGAATTCACCAGGCTCATGTCAATGGACATCAATAAGTTCTATGAGGGTCTGGACAGCCATCTGCATAAACTTCTTCAGTTATTCCGGTTGAAGTGCTTCGAGGAAGTTCAAGAAATTACATCCTTAATGGAGAGTATAGACAAGGATGTAAGTGCATATTTGTTGTAATTGTGGTCCAGGTTAATTGTGCAACCCCACTGAGGAGAGGGACCAGGATGTAGATTATGACAGACAGTAAACCTCCTCTAATTAATGTGCTTGGATAGGCACTTTGAATCAGACTGAATAAGAAAATGGCTCAGTAAAATGGAGAGAAACTCTGGGTTTGTTGATATATATATAACCTGCCCATGAGAAGGTCAGAGTTTAAGTTACCTCTTTGAATTGAAAGCTCAGTTTCCGTCATTTGAGGGTTGACAAAAATCAGAGTTCTGATATCAACTGAATTCGCATATCGTGTTTTTGCAGGCATCAAACCAAAGGAAGAGAACAGCAGCTTTGCAGGGACTGCCATGGTACATGAAGGAAAATCCTTCTATATTGATGAAGAGATGTGAGGTAAGCAGCAAAATTTTGTACAATGATACAAAAACTAGTTCACAATGGGCATGGTTACACATATCATTTCAGGCATCCTCTGTGTGGATACACTATATAGCTAAACATGTCTAAAGCACAGGCACCTTTTTTTTTTTTTTTTTTTTTTGCATGAAGCCAACAGATCCCGGGGAGGACGTCATCAAGGGAATGGTGATTGGAATCCTTTTGGTCGTTGAAGATGTGAAGGAGCCCCTTCCAGTTTCCTACAACGATGTTGCCATCGTCATCGAGGAAAAGATTGTCATGCATCATCTCGGTGATGTACCCAACGCTTTTGTGAACCTGATGGGCCTGCTGTACATGCTGAACCTTGACTATCCAAAAGACATGAAATATACTTTTGAGGTGATTCAGCGCCTGTTCATGGGAATCGGGTCTGAGATGTGCACTCCAGGGTCCACTCTCTAAAGAATAAGCTGCTCAGTTAGAGGGATGGCTCAGGAAGATGTTTCTGCATTTACCCTGAGGAAGTGTTCTAATTTTTTTTGCTATTTGTCCACTATGTAGTAAGAGGCAAAGAAATGTAAAGCCCTTCTGTGGGTCACAACAGTTTTTTTATGTTTTCATGTTCTAACAGATCTCTATTGGTCTCTGTGGAGGAAATTTCTCTTGCAGACTAATTTGTATTTTATGTTGTACAGCAAACCTGAACGTGTTAATTTTCTGGCTGACTATTTAGCAAGTTTCTCAGAGAGATACAATTGTGTATGTATATTTTGCTGCATTTTACTGCAACAATGCTGAACATTAGTAGTAATAACCTGGCGAGTTTGCGCGTGCATGTGTGACATCATCACACGCACGTGCATTCTTGCCATGTAATCTGATGATATGAGCGTGCGTGATGACGTTGCGGCCGAACGTCGGTACTCGCGATCGCCATCTAGCGGCGTAATATGGTAGTGCATCTAATTGTCAAAGCTGCGCGCGCATACCGCGAGCGTAATGACGTAGCGGTTGAACATCAGCACCCCGCGAGCGCCATCTAGCGGCCGAACGTCGGTACCTGCGATCGCCGAATCTGGGAGCGCATATCGTCGTCGAAACTGCGCACGCATCTAGCGGATGTGATGACGTAGGTATCGCTGTCGTCATGGTTTACATGGGGGTGAGGCATTATTTACATTTTGTAAAAAGGTGTTAAAACGTCTGATAGACCAATGGTTAGCTGTTAAGAAGGGGTTTGCTATTGGTGGATTGTAAAAACACCCTACAGGGTGTGGTTTGTGGTGTTTAAAACCCCTTGTTTCAAGGCTGATTGCTCACTTTTTATCCACCAGAAGAAATTGCTAATTTCCTGAGGAAAAAGGTAGGTGGATGTCCAAAGCTATCAAAGAACAAACCATGCTTGTTCTCTGTAATGTAAATACCTAGCCAGTGTTCACCAGGCATATTACTGGGCTGTGTATTTACAACGAGCATAGCAGGTAATTTACAAACGACGGTTTTTGGGAGATGATCACATGGCATTACTCCTAAGAAATTTGTGTCCCTATTCATTCTTTTTTCTGAGGACGCTAGTGAGTTCTATTGTATTCATCGTTAGTAGTGATCCAATAGGACTTGCCTTGATTAGATATTTCGATTACAGAATCAAAAACGGAATAGCAGATAAGGGTCACAGTCCTAGGAAGGGGATTTCTGAACCGAACTTCCAAGCGAACGTTACCGTTCTTAATCAGTGAAACGTTTCCTGACCCCCACCGTCAGGTTCCAAATTGAAACAAAATAGAGTATAACCACCCCCAAAACATCTCGTGTTATGGCTAGTGACCTGTCTTTTAAATGGCGTCCTGTTGATTCAATCAGTTGATAATATTCCCGTACATATTGCCCTCTTTGAAAAGGGGGGGGGCTGAAAAGGACGGGCTGGGTGAGGCTGTCCATCTGCATAAAGGCTAATAAATTCTGTATTATAGTTTCCAAAATTAAAGGGGTTACGGACATACGATCCTGTGTATGCTCAAAGTCCTTTTAGTCTCTGGTATGCTTCATTATCTACGAAAGCTATGACTACAAATTTAGGAATCTGTCCTATGAACAAGTTTTCTTGGTTGCAAACACGTGTGCCTGTAGGTATTGAGAAGGTTTTTAGAGCTACTCTGTCAATAGCATATTTTGCATTAGTATGCTAGTACACTAGTGTAAACAGCTAATGTCAAGTATCCTGCATTGTATCGAATTGAATAACTGTATCCATTGACACCGACATATTCCAGATCAGATGTACACGATTCAGTCATGCTTGTAGGAAAGATCTCCGACCGGTATCTCTTCTTTCTGGGAGCCTGACTCAAACTGCCTGTTGTTCCAGTACTAGTCTCTTAGCATCCCCATAACTCTTTTCGGGGGGCTAGGCTCAAACCAAATGTAGTGGGTCCTATTCTAGATGTCTCACCTTCTTCAACAACAGATGATCCAGATTGTTGTCCAAATGTGTGGAAAGACATGGCTGAAAAACTATTCCTCTTTGCTTTTGCCGAAAAAGAATTAAAAAGTGACACTCCAGAGGGCTTTTTGTTGAGGAAGTCTGAGAAAACGAGGTAGCAAGCTAGCTAGCAGAACAGCTAAAAATGGTGGATAAAAAAGTGAGCAGTCAGCCTTGAAACAAGGGGTTTTAAACACCACAAACCACACCCTGTAGGGCATTTTTACAATCCACCAATAGCAAACCCCTTCTTAACAGCTAACCATTGGTCTATCAGACGTTTTAACACCTTTTTACAAAATGTAAATAATGCCTCACCCCCACGTAAACCATGACGACAGCGATACCTACGTCATCACATCAGTTTCGACGATGATATGCGCTCCCAGATTCGGCCGCTAGATGGCGATCGCGGAGTGCTGACGTTCGACCGCTACGTCATTACGCTCGCGGTGTGCGCTCGCGGTGTGCGCGCGCAGCTTCGACAATTAGATGCACTACCATATTACCGACGTTCGGCCGCAAACTCGCCAGATTATTACTACTAACATTCACTTAGAATGGATCGAGATGTAGATGTTGATCAAGTCATTTAGAGAGTTGTTTTATTTCCCCCTCAAAGGAAGGATGCTCTTTTTTTCTTTTCTTTTTTCTTACAAGCGGGACACAGTGTAATTTCAGTTTTTGACCAGCCCTGAAAGAGTTGGAAGAGCATAGATGTTTAAGAGGGTGTGAAAGCTTTTTTTTTTTTTTTTTTTTTCTGCATGTCCCGATGGAAGAATTCTCATTTTTTACACTATTTAGTAAGAGGAGATGAAATGTATTGCCCTTCTGTGGGTCACCCCACCTTGTTTTCATTTTCTGACTTATTTCAAAGGTATTTACATTAATCCATGTGATGTTACAGAGAAATTGTCAAGAGTGGACATTTCAGTAATGTTTGAATGTTTTAATTTTCAACATTTTGAGCAAGTTTCTCATTGATAAATTTTTTGTTTTGTTTTTACGAATCTTTCTGCAATTTACTGCAGCAACTCTGAACATTAACTCAGAATGGACTCAGTGGAACTCAGAGTTATTGTTTTTTCCCAAAGGAAGGGTGCTCTTATTTTTATGTATTATTATATTATTATTTATGTGTGGGACAGTGTAATTTCAGTTTGTGAGCAGCCCAAAGCAAAAGTGTGTTTGAGGGTGTAAAGGCTAATTTTTAAAATGTCCCAAGGATGTCCCCTTTTTTTTTTTTTTTTTTTTGACGTCTCAACATTCATTGACACTTATTTTGAAGCAAGGCTGGTTGAAGTTGGACAATAAAGGTCCTTATTGAATTGTCTTTTCAGCTATTTTTTCATGTGTTAATATTTAAGTTTGACTGGCCAATTCTCATGTAGATTCTTTGTAGATGTAATTCTTAAAGAGAAATAAAATTGTAGCTTAAATTTTTGAAATCTAGCAATTTCTGTAAACTCAAGTAACTTGGCAATAGAGCATGAGAAAAAAAATAATGTGGCCCTAACTTGATAAAATAAGTTAAACAAACATCTTTCTTAGTTCTCTTAAGTAATGTTTTCCAGTCCACATTACTTGATACAGAAAGTTGAGTCAACAAATCGCGAGGTGTATCAATTATGTATTCCATGTTGAGCCAACTAGATTCACAGTTGTAAGAACTTGATAAAATAAATTTAACCAACATCTCTTAAAGTTATCTCAAATAATATTTTCAAGTACTACTTTCTTGATACAGGAAGTTGACTCAACAGACTGCATGTAGCATCAACTCATGTTTTGAAGTGTAATAAACTTGACACTATAAGTTGACTCAAATTAACTCAGTCAAAGCAACAAGATGACTTGACTTAGTTAAGTTGAGTCAACTAATCAGAGTGTACAGAAATAAATTATTATATAATTATTAAATTTCTATTTTAAATGCCTATATATCACAAATTAATCTGAGCGGATCACATTTTGCCACAGCTGACAGCTGACAGCTGTCTCCACGCTGCGTTCAGCTGAGTGTAAAATCCTCATATGTAGTTTATGTTATTAGATATGAAACATCCTTTCTGAGGTGTTTGCACGTAATGTTTGTGGCGATAGCAACGACTGATGCCAGATTAACTTGTGACACAACTTCTATCCCGTTGATTGTGTTATATATTGAATTCTACGGACGTGCATCATTCTCATCACTATGGTAGTCTACACTATTACTCATTCATCACATTTGGACAGGACTGTCAAACTCCCATTTTATTGCGATTTGGATATTAGGCACAGGTGTGGAAAGGTGAAATATCAGGTTTGTGCTGGTGTCTTTGTTGTTAGCTTGTTTGTTATCTATAATAGGCCTACCTATAGGTTGGACACTGTTTTATAACCAACTAAAGCGTGAATGTCACTAGATAATCTAAAAAATCGGTGTGTCCGTGCATGGTTTACAGTCAGAGACCGTGGTAGAGTGATATTTTCGTAACAAAAACGGCTCATTTGATCATATCTTTCAAAACTACTGTCCCAGCAACCCGTTCCTACCATAATGTTTTCAAATGAATGTGAAAAAGAGGCGACTTGATCAGAATTGTAAGTCTTCTACTGTTACCTACTACTAACCTTCCTTTAAATGCTGAGAAAAACCTCAGAACCCTGTATAAAACTTGAGTTTCTGTTGCTCATTTAGCTCCTGGATCATTCTATACTCTGTATCTCCAGGATGTGGCCCAGTTTTTAAGTCTTTGTTTATGAGTTTTTCCCAGTAATGACTCCAGTTTCCATCACTGTCTGCTCCATAACCAAACACACTGACCTAGGACAACAAAAGTTAACAATGTCAGAAACCGAGGACGTAGTACCAGTCATTAAACAAGTCATTCATTCTTTGCATCAACTTGTTAATCATTAGTGTGTTACAGTGGTGACATTTACAAGTAGAACTCTAACTTAAAAATGAACTTACCTCATCACACATATGCAGGGCAAGACCCAAAGCCAGAAAGCCAGTGGAGGGGTAATAACCTTTCTTTTCCAGCCACCTGTCATGAACATACCTCATAAAAGCTGGATTAAGGACCATCACCTGTTGTGAATCAGAATTAGGCTTTAAACATATTTTTATGAACCATGACCTTTACAGCCAAAAAAAGTTTATTGTTAAATGCATTCAAAATAATACTCACCAAATCCTTGTTAGCTTTGATTTTTGATCTTACACCCCAACGTGGTCTGTTGAAACAAACATGAAATGTCACACTTTATATCATTAGGGTCCAAGCGCCAGTGAAGGCCTTAATTACCTTTTTGAAACTCATTAAAGGAAATTGAAAGTACCCCCCACACCCCTGAGTTGAAATTAATTAATTATAAATTCTGGTGGATTTACAGGACTATGGTAAACTCCACCAAAACAACAGTTCCTGTCCTGAGTTTTCTCTCGCACGCTAAAACAACTTTTGAAAGTGCCACCAAAACAAGTTCCTTCCGAGGCTATTTTGCAGCGGCTCCGCGCCCCGCCTATGGCGATTGTGATTGGTTTAAAGAAATGGCAATAAACCAGAGCACGTTTTTTTATTCCATGTGACACTATGCAGAAAAGAGAGAGAGAGAGAGGAAGAAAAGGTGGAATTTCCTGAAAATTAAGAGAGAACTTTTTTTTTAAACTACATTTCTGTCTCGTGTTTTCTTTGTCAATGGTGGTATCGTCTCATGTTACCATTGGATAAAAGGTGTTAACGAACACTTAGCGCCATAGTTTTTGTTTACAAAATAAACACTGCATGGGCCAAATGATCACATAGTCCATAGAAATTTGACTCACATTGACGTAAATCCTGTGGTGAGGGCTCCTGTGAGCCAGTCAAAGTCAACCATCTTAAATGGAGCCAGCACAAGATGAGTGGTGTTATCTAAATCCACAGAACTCTCTGGATACATGACATGATGAGTTGTTCTGGTCCCAACATCTGCTTCAAAGCCTTTGATTTGACCAGCGTTCACTCTAAATAGTGCAGAGGGATATATTTCACATGTCACTGTCCTTGGCAGAAATACATCGGGGACTGCTTGAATTTTGACTTTTAGTTTCTGACATTGAGGAAACAATTTATGTTTTTTTCCACTGACTCAACTAATTGTGACAAATACAACATCATAAGAAAACTGCTTTCTTTAGCCTGAGGACTTACCTTATGATGACATCGTGGAAATCTATGAGAGGTCCATAATGTGATCTCCTCAAATTACCAGAATTCCCCACCACAGCACAAGTCCTGCAGCGGTCAGGGCTGGATTCTAGAACATCTGGACTGGGTGGGACCATCAGAAACAGCCTGTCCACTTTTCCTCTGAAGGTACTGAAGTTGCCCTTTGCACGCTGTAAGCGCTGTCAGGCACACCAAACAAATGGATTGACTATATTAACACACTGGCAGGTGTTGTCACCATGGTGATGGCTGTTGATTATATTTCATTCCTTGATCTGAAGTGCAAGTTGAGAGACTGTTTTCTTGCAAGTTAACAACTTACCTTCCACCAGTTGAAAACGTCCTCTGAGAGATTGTAGTTTGCTGACAAAAATGGTTCAACGGATTTGTTGAAACGCTTCATAAACCACAGATCATCTTCAGATAAACATCGCTCACAAGCACAGGGGCTTTTATTCTGAGGCAGGGAGCATGACATATATCCTCTCCAAGACACACAGATAGTAGTCATGCACAGCAGGACAATTATGGCCCTCACTTTTAATTTCATCTTGGCTGTGTGACGCTTCTGATTTGGTAACAACAACTCCCATCTATAGACAAAATATCTGGCGAAATATACACAAGAGAGACTGAAATCATAAATGAGGAAAAACTTGTCATATTGTTTATTTAAAGTAGTTAATAATGATACGTCTTTATTGTTTTCCCTTGATTCCTATGGTCATATTTCCATTTATTTATAAGGCAAAATATGAATAAAATCGATGAAAAATATGGTGGTTAAATTAATAATAGTCACAATAATAATAAGTTAAAATGGATTAATGTTTTATTTTTGTCCTACCTGTTTCGAGTAAATCCGCTTCTACTCCAATTATATTGAGGAAACCTCTGACTCTAAGAGTATCGGAGGCTGAAGTTCAACTAGCTGAATGCCATATGTATGCTTTGAATCCATGCCAGGATAGAATCTCAGATAATCGGCACACTGTAGTGGAGGGGCGTGGTTTGTACACAGGTGTCCAAATCTATACAAAAATGTATATTAACAAACAAATAATATGCAAAAACAAACTGCCGGCGCCCGAAGATGAGTTTGTTATACCAGTCTCTGCACTGCTGATCTGTAGAGCTGTAATGTTTAGGCTACACCAGACATGGTATGTTGCAGCTGAATGCTGCTGTGGTGTGTTATCTCTCTTTTACGGCAGCTGTGTTTAGCATGTGGATGTGGAATGTCAGCGTAGAGGGAAATTCTAGGGGAAACTAAACTATATTAAAATATTTCTGTAATGTTCTTCTCATTGTATGTACTCCACTGTACACATCAGTGGAGTCTTGTCTTCCAATTATTACATCCAGATGTAAAAGAGCAAAATATTATCATGAAAGGCCTACATTTAAACTCTTTCACCCGTCAGTCAATGGGATTCTCATCAGCATTTTAACATTATCTTTTTTTTCCCCTCTCTCATCATTTATCATTTTTACAAATCATAAAAATACACTTATGTCTCCAAATAGTGTGTGTGTGTGTGTGTGTGTGTGTGTGTGTGTGTGGGTTTAATGGCCGTCATTTTTCTCTTCTCTGGCTGGGAACTGTGCTCAACAGTGCACACATCTTTGTCACATCATCTGTGCACCTTTTTATTAAGACAATACATAGAGGACCTCTGAACAGAGGACATTTGTGTATTTATTGCTAATGTAGTTTGTGTGTTGCTCAATTTAAACTTCTTGGGCCCTATTTTAACAATCTAAGCGCACGGCGTGAAGCGCATACGGCAGGTGCGTTTAGGTCGTGTCCAAATTCACTTTTGCTAGTTTGACGGAGGAAAAAAAAGGGTCTGTGCGCTGGGCGCATGGTTCAAAACGGTTGCACTTAGTGTCTTCATTAATTCATAGGTGTGTTTTGGGTGTAACATGCAATAAACCAATCAGAGTGTCATCTTCCATTGCTTTTAAAAACCAGGTGTGTTTGTACCTTGGCACACTGCTATTATATTTTTATTTGTAATCTTTTGCATGTTTGTGCGCTGCTGCGCTTCCCTGTCTGTGTGCGCGCTGTGCACGAGCCTAGGCGCTTTTTACTAATCTGCTGTTACAATAACAATAAAATGCTGCGCTATTGACTTTAATCCAGGTTTTTATTGGTCAGTGGTGCGATCACTTCCCGCTGCCTCAAGATACCAATATGGCGAGAATTCACCTGAACACACCTCCCTGTAAGACCAGCACACCCATGGGCGCAAACAGGCGCGGATTAATGCACAGGCTTTTGAGGCTGCAGCCTAGGGGCCCCACGTGTGCAGGTGCCCCGGATTAGCCAGACAATTTATTATTATTTTGAATTTACTTCAGCGCAAAAAAAAAAAAGACCCTAATTGGACCATAAGAAAAAAAAATTTTTTAATTGGCCCCTTGTTTTTCAATTGACTCTGGGCTGGCCAAAAAACACTTTAGTCAAAAATATCACATAGACTATTTTTTTCCATACACCCCCTACTTTCAAATTGAAATGGACTAGTGCATAACGGTGCGCAGCGCGAAAGATAAACACAGTGACAGGAGAGCTGGGAAGTACACAAACAGAGACAAAGCAAGATGAGTCTAAAAAAAGACGCCGATAAGTATTTGGCAACACTGCCAAAGATGACAAACTTTTTTACGACTACCTGCCACACCGACAACAATCCACAGGCGCCCGCTGGTCTGGTGGAGGTCCTCCAGAGGATAGTTCATGCTTTTGCGGCGAAATTTTGAAGTTTATTCCCCCCTCAAAAATAGGTAATTGAGCACTGTAGTGGTCCTATCAGTGACTATGTAACTACATGGAAATAGACCAAATGATGCCTGTTTCTTGTACAGTATAATAGCGTTACTGAAGGCTTGCTCTAGCTCCATAGTTACGTTACCCCAAGCTTCTTCCCTTGTGAACACCTCCGCTCTTCACTCTTCACACACTACGCTCCGATCTGCACACTGCTGTTTACCTTTTCCTGCTACAACTAAATTCCCACGGGACTTCAGCACAAGGCTACAGCCTTCTGTAATGCTACTTTACAAGAAACAGCATAATTTGGTCTGTTTCCATGTAGTTACATAGTCACTGATATGATCATAACCACTACAGTGCTCAATTACCTATTTTTGAGGGGGGAATAAACTGTCCTCTGGAGGACCTCCACCAGACCAGCGGGCGCCTGTGGATTGTTGTCGGTGTGGCAGGCGAGGGAGGCGGGGTGGAAGTAGAAGCTGGATGCCGGTCAGGGCTGCTAGCCTGGCTAAGGAAACTACCACACAATTCGCCACTGCAGAGACTTATATTCACCAACGACAGCACACAAAATGGATATATATGCTACAAATACACATGGAACTGCTGCGTGATGATTATTACCGGAGCCTGGCTGAACACACTCACTCATCCCAGACGGCAGCTAGCAGCTAAGAGGGTAGGTGAATTTAAACAATAGCTAAGTTGCTAAATGCATCTTGTTGTCATGTAAGGGCCCTGTTCATGTTGTACAGACATTTTAATTGCATTTTGTGTCTGTTAAGAGGCACAAAGGCACTCTTTATCTTATGCCCCCATAACTGCCGTTTTAGCTGAGTGGGAGCTCTCGGCATTAGCTGCAGCAGCTCCGTGTTGCTAGCACCGATTCGGCTCGTTTTTTTTGCTATCGGCAGTACTCATATACATATAGCAATCAAGATTAACGGAAAACTTGCCCGGAGTTCTCCTTTAAACTAGCAAAGACACTTGCGTCGGGCTTTGCGTTGCGGTGTGCAAGATGGGGCCCTAAATCTTTGTGATCCGACATGTTTCTGCCACCTAACTCTTGTTCCTGTGGAGGTTGAAAGCACTTAGTTTTATTAAGCTTTGGACACAAGCTTATGTAAAATGTTTGTTCAATCATCACATCAGTAAATAAGTACAGTACACTGTACAGTATACTTCACCATTACACCAACCTTATTTATTAAATGTAAACAAGAAGTCATTTTGACACGCCTTTTTGTCCCCAACTTTAATACTACTTGTCACAATCATAACTTGTGCATTCTACACTAGTTAGCTATATATAGTGTAAACACATACTGTAGTTGTATAGTGTGTCTTCCAGTCATTAACACATGCAAATAATCATTCAGAAGTAGCATCTGCCTAGCAAACCCAGGAGATTTACATACACGTGCAAAAACACAAAGATTAATATCTTAACCGTCTTAACCTTGGAAAAAATGCAGCCCATCATGTTCTTCTACAGTTACCTACTACTAACCTTCCTTTAAATGATGAGAGAAACATCAGAACCCTGTATATAACTTGAGTTTCTGTTGCTCATCTAGCTCCTGGATCATTCTATACTCTGTATCTCCAGGATGTGGCCCAGTTTTTAAGTCTTTGTTCATGAGTTTTTCCCAGTAATGACTCCAGTTTCCATCACTGTCTGCTCCATAACCAAACACACTGACCTAGGACAACAAAAGTTAACAATGTCAGAAACCGAGGACATACAGGCTTCTCAATTATTTGCATCCACTTGTTAATCATTAGTGTGTTACAGTGGTGACATTCACAAGTAGAACTCTGACTTAAAAATTAACTTACCTCGTCACACATATGCAGGGCAAGAACCAAAGCCAGAAAGCCAGTGGAGGGGTAATAACCTTTCTTTTCCAGCCACCTGTCATGAACATACCTCATAAAAGCTGGATTAAGGACCATCACCTGTTGTGAATCAGAATTAGGCTTTAAACATATTTTTATGAACCATGACCTTTACAGCCAAAAAAGTTTATTGTTAAATGCATTCAAAATAATACTCACCAAATCCTTGTTAGCTTTGATTTTTGATCTTACACCCCAACGTGGTCTGTTGAAACAAACATGAATTGTCACACTTAATATCATTAGGGCCCGAGCGCCGTCGGCCAGCAAGGCCTTCTTGAAACTGATGGAATTATTATTATTTGTATTATACCAAATAATTGCCTTTTTGAGGGCCTAAACACACTCAAACACCAACCAAAAGTTACACCCGCATCAGGCCCAGTGCAAATGTATGTATTTCAAGGGTTTTGTGAATAGGCGTGACCCACCCCGACCCCCCACCCCCTCCAGTCTATATCCACGAAGTTCCACTTCTGGGATTGCTCCAGATGCATGTCCTTTCGCCAATGTCCCTTTCCTTCCGCTTTTTTTGTGTTGTAATTTTAAACTCTGGTGGATTTATGAGGACTATGGTAAACTCCTCCTCAGATCTCTACAGGGTAAATCCAGACAGCTATCTAGATTATCTGTCCAATCTGAGTTTTCTCTCGCACGACTAAAACAACTTTTGAAAGTACACGTTCCACCAAAACAAGTTCCTTCCCGAGGCTATTTTGCAGCGGCTCCATGTGGAGCTTAGCGCCGCCTATGGCGATTGTGATTGGTTTAAAGAAATGGCAATAAACCAGAGCACGTTTTTTTATTCCAATCCCGGTTTGCTGTGTGAATTAGCCAGACCCTCCTCCGCAGCACTGTACAGGAAGGTCTGCGAAACTAGTGCCCCCCCCTAACAGTTTTCAAAGTTGAAGCCCCCTCCAATGAAAAGTTATTACCAACTTGAGTTTTCGTTGAACGTTGTGGGCGTGGCGGCCATTTTGAGCGTTTAGCGATGAACAAGAAACAAGAAATGTCTTTGCCAAGGTGTCTTATAAAGTAATGCTGCAGTATTGGGCTATTTTTTAATAATGCTGTTTGCACTCCACAATCTACTGATCACTATTTCCAACACTGATGTTTGTACATGTTGCTGGGGTTCTCTCCCCATTTATTTTTCTTCTCTTCTCTCTCTAGCAGAGGCTTGTTCTACATTGTCCTTACTTCTGGATACCTGATCGACTCATTTTAAAACATTTTCTTGGTGTGGTATTTGGCTTTTCAGCAGAATTCTGGGTGCATATATTATATCTCATTCAGTCTGCCAGTAATACCTGAGGGTGTGTGACACTATGCAGAAAAGAGAGAGAGAGAGAGGAAGAAAAGAATTTCCTGAAAATGAAGAGAGAACCTTTTTTTTAAACTACATTTTAGTCTCGTCTTTTCTTTGTCAATGGTTGTATCGTCTCGTGTTACCATTGGATAAAAGGTGTTAACGAACACTTAGCGCCATAGTTTTTGTTTACAAAATAAACACTGCATGGGCCAAATGATCACATAGTCCATAGAAATTTGACTCACATTGACTTAAATCCTGTGGTGAGGGCTCCTGTGAGCCAGTCAAAGTCAACCATCTTAAATGGAGCCAGCACAAGATGAGTGGTGTTATCTAAATCCACAGAACTCTCTGGATACATGAAACGATGAGTTGTTCTGGTCCCAACATCTGCTTCAAAGCCTTTGATTTGACCAGCGTTCACTCTAAATAGTGCAGAGGGATATATTTCACATGTCACTGTCCTTGGCAGAAATACATCGGGGGACTGCTTGAATTTTGACTTTTAGTTTCTGACATTGAGGAAACAATTTGTTTTTTTCCACTGACTCAACTAATTGTGACAAAGACAACATCAGAAGAAAACTGTTTTCTTTATCCTGAGGACTTACCTTATGATGACATTGTGGAAATCTAGGAGAGGTCCATAATGTGATCTCCTCAAATTACCAGAATTCCCCACCACAGCACAAGTCCTGCAGCGGTCAGGGCTGGATTCTAGAACATCTGGACTGGGTGGGACCATCAGAAACAGCCTGTCCACTTTTCCTCTGAAGGTACTGAAGTTGCCCTTTGCACGCTGTAAGCGCTGTCAGGCACACCAAACAAATGGATTAATTATATAAACACACATTGGTAGGCGTTGTCACCGCAGTGATGATGGCTATTGATTCTATTCTATTCCCTGATCTGAAGTGCAGGTTGAGAGACTGTTTTCTTGCAAGTTAACAACTTACCTTCCACCAGTTGAAAACGTCCTCTGAGATATTGTAGTTTGCTGACAAAAATGGTTCAACAGATTTGTTGAAACGCTTCATAAACCACGGATCATCTTCAGATAAACATCGCTCACAAGCACAGGGTCTTTCGTCCTGACGCAGGGAGCATGACATATATTCTCTCCAAGACACATAGATAGTAGTCATGCACAGCAGTATAATTAGGGTCCTCCCTTTTAATTTCATCTTCGCTGTGTGACGCGTCTGATTTGGTAACAACAGCTCCCATCCATAGACAAAATATGTGGCGAAACATACACAAGAGAGACTACAATCATAAATGAGGAAAAACTTGCCATATTGTTTATTTAAAGTAGTTAATAATTATACGTCTTTATTGTTTCCCCTTCATTCCTGTAGTCATATTTCCATTTATTTATAAGGCCAAATATAAATAAAATAAATGAAAAATATGTCAGTTAAATTAATAATAATAGTCACAATAATAATAAGTGAAAATGGATTAATGTTTTATTTTTGTCCTACCTGATGAGAGTAAATCCGCTTCTACTCCAGTTATATTGAGGAAACGTCTGACTCTAAGAGTATTGGAGGATGATGATCAACTAGCTGAATGCCATAATTATGTATGCTTTGTATCCATGCCAGGATAGAGTCTCAGATAATTGGAACACTGTGGTGGAGGGGTGTGGTTTGTATTAAAAAACAAATACAGGGAGAGAGTTATTTTTATGTAATCTGGAGACAACGTCAGTCTTCTGGACTCACAACCCTCTCTAAAAACTGGCATCATTACACCATACAGTAATGTCTTTAATGAGTTTACCTAAAAGATAACCATAATTTGTGTCAAATTAGACCAAAACTAAAATAATATTGTCTTTATTAGACATGATTCAAAATGTTATACCCTATAGACCCTAAACACTAAATTTTCCAGTTATATCTTATTAGAGGGTAATTTGTGACACATTACAACGCAAATGGCGTATTGTTACTACATGGTTTATGTCATATTTAATATCTCCAGATCAGCACAGTGCAGAGACTCTTTTGTTTTGTTTTGTTTAGAAGCAATGATATGTGCTGTTTCAACCAAGTACTCTAACAGAAGCTTTTCAATCTGTCATGGAATTACAGTGTCTTTGCAAAATAAATAAATTATGAATCCAAAAATCAACTCACGTAATCTTTGATTTGCTCCACAACCTTTGAACCCAGCGTCCTGCCGTGTTTTTAGCTTTGTAGTTAACAGTCACCCTCACGGTGTCACTGTAGCCCTTACAGAAGTTTAGTAATCCGCCCTGGAAGGTTAGTGACATTTCGGAGACTTTGGAAGAGTAAATCCACGACTGAATGGGTATTTAGTCATCTTTTGTATGGAAATGAAATACATTTAAGTTAGCTGCAGACAGAAGGCAAGATGTCACAGACTGAATGTGATGCTAAATGTGATGGGGCGACAGCACTGATTAAATATTAAGAACAACTTTTTATTTAAGATTTGAGTTTGAGGTGTTTATGGGAGTACAAAATAACACTGCTGGATTTAATCTTCATGATATGGTGTGAAGAAATGTGTGTGAGGCATTAATACTTAAACATATTAAGAGTAGCCTAATCGTTATTCCCACATGTACTTTCTGCAGTCTGACTTCAGTTCACCACCTCACCATCTGCGTCGCCAATTCCTATTTTGTCTCCAAAATGTGCGTACGCATGGGTCAGAGTTTGCGTGGAGGACCGCACATTCTCCCGTCAAGTTTGTTTTTTATATTTGCGTGGGAAGTGGCATACGCACATTTTCAGCCCCGTTTTGAGACCCCTGGTGAGCAGTTTCAGTCTGTGTTATGTTATGTAATCTGATTCATGTAATTTATACTTCATATATGCCGTCAGTTTAGGATTTGTTACTAATTGCTGTCATCAGGCCCATCATCATCATCATCATCATCATCATCATCATCATCATCATCATCATCATCCTCATCATCAACATCAACAATTCAATTCAATTCAATTTTATTTATAGTATCAAATCATAACAGAGTTATCTCGAGACACTTTACAGATAGAGTAGGTCTAGACCACACTCTATAATTTACAAAGCCCCAACAATTACAGTAATTCCCTCAAGAGCAAGCATTAGCAGTGGCTATTGCGACAGTGGCAAGGAAAAACTCCCTTTTAGGAAGAAACCTCGGCAGACCCAGACTCTTGGTAGGCGGTGTCTGACGGGGCCGGTTGGGGGTGTGATGGCGATAATAGTTGCATTGAAGATAGTGGAACAGTGACTTTGAAGGTAGTCGTAGTTCATGTCACAGCAGGACGTTGCGGGATGAAACGTGGCGCTGCAGAGCACGAGTGGGTGCAGCAGACGCAGCAGGACGCGGCCGGGCGTTGAAGGGAATCACAGAGCATGGCTCTGCGAAGAAGAAACATAAGGACTCCGGGGAGTAAACTCCCCAGAGCTAGGTTAGTAACAAGCAGTTCTGGGACAGGATGCATACAAAAGGAAACAAATGAAAACATTGATGAGAGGCTGTACTGGCCTGCCTCCCTCTACTCTCACTATATTATTGATTATATGATCAATAAATCTGATGACTATGAAGAGAAGCAGGTGGGCCGGGTTAGGCGGACACTGCAACTCCTCACTTCTTAACTATAAGCTTTATCAAAGAGGAGAGTTTTCAGTTTATTCTTAAATGTGGTAATGGTGTCTGCCCCCCTAACCCAGACTGGGAGCTGGTTCCACAGGAGAGGAGCCTGATAGCTGAAGGCTCTTGCTCCCATTCTACTTTTTGGAGACTCTAGGAACCACCAGTAACTCTGCATTCTGGGAGCGCAGTGCTGTAGTGGGACAATAAGGTACTAAGAGCTGTTCTAGATAGGATGGCGCTTGACCATTTAGGGCTTTGTAGGTCAGGAGAAGGACTTTAAAGTCAATCCTGTATTTTACAGGAAGCCAATGCAGAGAAGCTAAAACCGGAGAAATATGATCTCTTTTCTTAGTTCTCGTCAGAACACGTGCTGCAGAATTCTGGATCAGCTGGAAAGTCTTAAGGGACTTATTTTAGCAACCTGACAGTAGAGAATTACAATAGTCCAGCCTGGAAGTAACGAATGCATGGTCTAGTTTTTCAGCATTGTTTTGAGAGAGGATATTCCTAATTTTGGCAATGTTACAAAGATGAAAAAAGGCTGTTCTCGATGATTGTTTTAGATGGGCGTTTAAGGATATATCCTGATTAAAAATAACTCCTAGATTTCTGACAGTAGTGCTGGAGGCCAGGACAACACCATCCAGAGTAGCTATATCTTTAGATAATGAAGTTCGGAGGTGTTTAGGGCCCAGCACAATAACTTCAGTTTTGTTACAGTTTAACATCAGAAAATTATAGGTCATCCAGGATTTTATATCTTTAATACATGCTTGAAGTTTAGCTAACTGACTTGTTTCGTCTGGTTTGATTGACAAGTATAATTGGGTGTCGTCCGCATAACAGTGAAAGTTAATTGAGTGTTTCCTAATGATATTACCTAGAGGAAGCATATATAAGGAGAATAAAATTGGTCCAAGCACTGAGCCTTGTGGAACGCCATGTTGAACTTTCGCGTACTTAGAAGATTTATCATTAACATTAACAAATTGAGATTGATCAGAGAAATAAGACTAAAACCAGCTTAATGCAATTCCTTTAAATCTGACTAAGTGTTCTAATCTCTGTAACAGGATTGTATGGTCAATAGTGTCAAAAGCAGCACTAAGATCTAATAAAACAAGTATGGAGACAAGTCCTTTGTCTGCAGCAGTTAGAACGTCGTTAGTAATTTTCACCAGTGCCGTCTCTGTGCTATGATGCTTTCTAAATCCTGATTGAAAGTCTTCAAATAAGCTGTTGCTATGGAGAAAATCACATTAGCAACTACTTTCTCAAGGATCTTGGAGAGAAAGAGAAGGTTAGATATAGGTCTATAGTTTGCTAAGACCTCAGGATCGAGGGTGGGTTTTTTCAGAAGAGGTTTTATCACAGCTACTTTAAATGACTGCGGTACATGACCTGTTAATAGAGAGATATTGATCATATCTAGTAGAGAGGTGTTAACCACGGATAATGCTTCTTTGAGTAGCCTCGTTGGGATGGGGTCTAAGAGACAGGTAGATGGCTTTGCTGAAGATACCTTTACCATTAGTTGTTGAAGGTCTATAGGATAAAAACAGTATATGTCAGGTCTAGTCGTTCTTCCTAGCAGTCTTGCGTTGAAAAGTGAACTATTAGAAGTTGAGGGCAAAAGGTGATGAATTTTATCTCTTAATTGTTATAATTTTATCATTAAAGAACTCCTGAAGTCATCACTACTCAGAGCTAAAGGAATAGATGGCTCAGTAGAGCTGTGACTATCTGTCAGCCTGGCTACAGTGCTGAAAAGAAACCTTGGGTTGTTCTTG
The DNA here is from genome assembly GCF_004354835.1 of Perca flavescens. NCBI lineage: Eukaryota > Metazoa > Chordata > Actinopteri > Perciformes > Percidae > Perca > Perca flavescens. The sequence goes on from NC_041344.1 coordinate 26,989,402, forward strand.
TTTTCTTCTATTAATGATGAGTAATAGTCTGATCTGGCATGTCTGAGGGTCATCCTATAGGTTTTCTGACTGTCTTGCCAGTCCAAACAAGACTCATCCATTTTGGTGGAGCGCCATTTACTTTCAAGTTTTCACGAGTTTTGCTTTAATTTACGAGTTTGGGAGTTATACCAAGGTGCTAGTTTCCTTTGCTTCATCTTCTTCTTTTTGAGTGGAGCAACAGAGTCTAAAGTAGTCCGTAAGCAGGCCGTAACACCATCTACACAATTGTCGATTTGAGAGGGACTAAAGTTTACATAAAGGTCCTCTGTTGTATTAAAACAAGGTAATGAGTTTAGTGCTGTTGGAATGTCTTCCTTAAATTTAGCTATAGCACTGTCAGATAGGCATCTAGTATAGAAGCTTTTATCTAATTTCGTATAATCGGGTATTAAGAATTCGAAAGTAATTAGGAAGTGGTCTGATAATAAAGGATTTTGCGGGAATACTAATACATCTTCAATTTTGATACCATATGCCAGCACGAGGTCGAAGGTGTGGTTAAAACAGTGCGTGGCCTCATGCACACTCTGACTGAAGCCAATAGAATCTAGTAGTGAGTTGAAAGCAGTAGTAAGGGTATTGCTGTCAACGTCCACATGGATATTAAAATCACCTACAATAAGTACTTTGTCTGATTTAAGGACTACACATGATAAAAACTCTGAGAATTCAGATAAAAATTCAGAATACGGACCTGGAGCTCGGTAGACAACAAAAAATATAATTGGCTGTACTGATTTCCGTGTTGGATGTTGAAGATTAAGAACAAGGCTTTCAAAAGAGTTATAATTTAGTTTAGGTTTAGGATTAATTAACAGGCTTGAATCAAATATGGCTGCAACTCCCCCTCCTCGGCCTGATGCTCTAGGAATTTGAGTATTAATAGGACTGGGAGGAGTCGCTTCATTTAGACTAATATATTCTTCATGGCCCAGCCAGGTTTCAGTAAGACAGAATAGATCAATTTGATTATCAGATATCAATTCATTTATTAGTACTGTTTTAGAAGACAGAGATCTGATATTTAGTAATCCACATCTAATTTTCCTATCCTTTTCTCAACACAGGACAGTTTATGGGAACTGTTTGATGATCGTATCGGTGAAACCCAGATGATACACAATGCTACAGCTGATGCCACAGTGGAAGTGAAAAAAATACCTCAACGACGCGTTTTTTGCCCAGAACTCACGATCCCCTAATTACTGGAAAGAGAGAGCAGTAATCGCTTCATTTGTATGTCCTTGCTAAAAAAATATCTTTACATGCCAGCAAGAATCCTCTCCCTTGTGAGAGGATTTTTTCAACGGCTGGAGAAATTATCTGTAAAAAAAAAAAAAAGAAGTAGGCTAAGTCCTTCCAGAGAAATTAATATTTTTGAATAAAAATCTAAGAAAAAGTGAGACATTGTGGCTTGATTTCTTTTATTATTCATTTTTCATGACCCAAATAACATTATGCACAGTGAGGAGCCTACAGGTTACAAGCTTCACATATTAGAAAAATACAATAATAATAAAAAAAAAAGTGTTAATGGCTCGTTGTCAAGGTTGTTTCAGATCAACACCTGCAAGTGACCACTAGGTGTCATCGTTGAGACGGGTGTCAGATTGTTTCGAAGCCTCGACACAATATGGCACGTTTGCTTCAACTGTTTCACTGTTTTCACAAAGTCTCGATCTGCCCACCACTAGTGGATGGCAGGAGCGAAGTAGCAGCAGCAGCAGTCAGTAGTGATGGGACATTTGACACCGAGGCACCGAAGCTTGTATCACTTCCGCAAAGCACACTGGTTCGAAACAGTGTTGGAGCTTGTATCAAATTGAAATAAGCACGTGACTGATGACGTCCGAAGCTTCGAACGTCACTGAAACTCCGGAAGGGTTTGCTGGATTTGAATAAATGCCGCTGCACCGATACTACTCACTCCGAGGAGACGGGAGAGACGCGCGGCGAACACCTAGATAAGTTTTGTTGTGTTTCATTGAGTTGACGTGCTTATTTCAGAGCTATTTATTCAAAATGGACAACAGTCCAAACGTAAGGAAGCGTTCAAGGGTGTGGGAACATTTTGACCTACTATCCCCGAATAAGGTAAATGGCTACGTTTTATGGACTGTTGTATTATTAGGCCTATTTATTATTATTATTATTATTATTATTATTATTATTATTATTATTATTATTATTATTATTCCCGGCACTGTCATTCAGACATCTGCTAAATAAAGTAGCCTAGATGCATTAACTAGCCTACCTAGTAATTCAGATCAGGCCAGTCCAGGTGTTTCTCTCTAAACAGTCACACTTTTTGCATTATTTTAAGGTTCGGTGTTTACTATGCCCACAAGAACTGGCATACAACAATAATACATCTTCAATGTTGAGGCACCTCCGTGCAAAACACGAAGCAGCAGCAGCTGCAATATCTAATGCTCCACCCAGCGCCAACATTCAAGGCAATGTTCATTCCGGTCCTTCGTTTGGTTTGTTTCATTTTGTTTCATTATTTTGATCATTATACAACACACAGCCTATTAATCTTGTCTCACCCCACCAGGAAGGAACAAGCACCAAACTGGGCGAAAGGATATCACTAGCTGCAGCCCCCACTCCTTGCAGAAATCACCTTGATCGCCACCCTTGATCGCGTTATATCCTTTAATGTCACCTAATTCAAACACAATGGTCACTTCAGTTTTTAGTTGTGGTGTCTTTCTTCAAACATTATGCTAGGCCTACTTCACGGCTATGTTGTTTGTCCCAAACTCTGGCAGAATGTATTATTTGTTAAGGCTCAGAATTCACATTTAAAACATGCAAACACACAAAAAGCAACTGTCAGATATATATATTTTATAAACATATACATTTGCTGCATAATAATGAAGTAATGAATAATTACTGAATTAATATTGTCATTCAAATGATGCTTCTTGTGTGACAGTGTCCAGGAAAATGGAGCTGGATGAAGCCTTGCTGGAGATGGTGGTGGTGGATGCCCAGCCACTGAGCATTGTGGAGAATGCAGGGTTCAAGGCCTTTGTTAATCTCCTGGATCCCACATATGTTATCCCTGGGAGGAAGACCTTGAAGGCAATGCTGCAGAAAAAATATGAGGACACCAAGGAGAAGGCTGTGGCTGAGCTCGGGAAGGCATCCACAGTAAGCCTGACTGCAGACATGTGGACATCTATAAACATGGATGCCTACTTGGCAGTAACGTGCCACTATGTCACAGCAGAGGCCAAGCTTTCCACTGTGCTTTTAGGAGTGAGGAAGTTCCCTGACACGCACACAGCAGCTAACATCGCTGAAGCAAAGTCAGCCCTTATGACAGACTGGGGAATTACAGGGAAGGTAACAAGCTTGGTGACCGACTGTGCGTCAAACATGATTGCATGTGCTAATCAGTTACATCTCCGCCATGTCCCCTGTTTCGCACATGTTTTAAACCTTGTGGTGAAGCGATCCCTTGCTCTAACCCCTGAGCTGGAAGAAATGCGGTCTCGTGCACGCCGCATTGTGCATCTTTTAAATGCAGCACAACTGCCAAGGAAAAACTGTGCGAAATCCAGCTACAGATGGGTAGACCTCTGCTGAAGCCAATCCAAGAAGTGGATACAAGGTGGAATAGCACCTATGCCATGCTGCAGAGGATCCATGACCTGCGAGAGCCTTTGGGAGCAACTTTGGCTAATCTAACTAATGACATCACTCCCTTTTCAGCAGAAGAATATGAGTCCATCCAGCAGTGTCTGCTGGTTCTGAAGCCATTCCACCTGGCCACTGTCGAACTGTCAGAAGAACAACGAGTGTCTGGCTCCAAAGTCATTCCGATGGTGAAGATGTTAAGACATCGTACTAGCAGACTGTGTACAACAATGGCAAACCCATTGGCACAGAAACTGGCCAGTAATGTGCAAAGCACTTTAAATGACAAGTTTGCCATTGTTGAAAGAATGACTGCTCTCAGTGTGGCAACACTTGTGGACCCCAGGTAAAGTAGGTACTCAATGATAAATTTGGCATTGTCGCAAAAATGACTGCTCTCAGTGTGGAAAATCTTTTGGACCCCAGGTACAAGGAGATGGGGTTCTGCGGTGCAAACTCGTCTCAGGCTGCAGTGGAGAGACTCACCAGGGAATGTGCAAACATCATTCCACCACCACCAACATCACCACCACTACCACCACCATCCTCACAGGAGTCTTCAGAGCAGGAGGACAATCTCTGGGGCCTGCTTGACAGCCACGTTGGCACACAACGTGGTTCCAACGCAACAGCCAGTGCCATTGCCGAGGTCCAGAGGTAAATTGTTGGGATTGGTGGTTTCCCTACAGACATAAGAAGAATTATAATGACATAAATTGTATTTTCCTTCTGCTTACAGGTATTTGAAAGACCCACATTTGCCTAGGTCAGAGGACCCTCTTAAATACTGGGAAAGGCACCACCTTGTCTTTCCACATGTCTCTCAAATAGCCATGCGCTATCTATGCACTCCAGCATCCTCAGTGCCATGTGAGAGGGTCTTCTCCAAGGCTGGGGAAGTAGTCAGCAGCCGACGAAACCGCCTCAAACCCAGCACCGTCGAACACATTTTGTTTCTCAATAAAAATCTGGAAAGGAAAACAAGTACACAATAAGCATTCCCCAAACTGTCATTCACAATCCCCGTTACTGCACAAGCACCTTCCCCAAACCTCCTTTGTACACAAGCACTTACACACAAACGACCTCTTGTATTTCACATAGACCTGTATCACAAGCACCTTCCCCAAACCTCCTTTGTACACAAGCACTTACACACAAACGACTTCTTGTATTTCACATAGACCTGTATCACAAGTACTTTCCACAAACCCCTTTATGCTTTCTGAATTGTAGCAACCCTGTATATAGCCTATGCCTCTGCTGCAACTGCATTCTATATTTGGTTACTGCTCAAAACGTGTTGCCACGTGTCTAGGTTACTCAGCAATAATTGTAGTAAAACAACTTTGTTGCAAGAATTATTACGGAATAAACTAGACACGTGTTTGTCATACAGCTATATAATAAGCATGATACACCTGCTCCATATGTAACGGTAGTGGGAATCATACCTCAGGCATCAACGTTGCCTTTCCTCCAACGTAGGCTATGTTGCAAGACGAGAAAAACTATTCAAAAGGCACGTGTAGTAGGCTAAGCATTCACAAGCTTCGCTTCATGTCGCTACGTGCTTACCAATGGCCCGTTACAATTTACTGGAACATCGCGGGGTATATGAGTGGCTTGCAATGTATTTGATTAACTTATCAATTAGCCTACCTACATACACCTGTATGCAATTATACGTAGCGGTAGAAGGTGGCATTGTTGCTGCTGTTTATTTTATCCATATTTAGCCGTATTTAAACATCCTCAAATCCTGATCACAGTAGTTTATATCATTATATTATAATGTTATATTCAAACGTTGAAACACAGGCTTTATATTTTTAATTCAGTCTTGTCATGTTCATGTCATTTAATTCAAGTTCAGTAATGTCATTTCATGTGCATGTGTCTGTCACTCCTGTGTTCATGTTATAAGCTTCGTTTGTCTGTGTCGAGTTCATAGCCGCTGTCATTTCTGCGGACCAGCAGATGTCACTGTGTTGTCTTCGATGCTTTGATGCTTCGGATCATTTTGCGATACAATCAGGAAGAAGCTTCAGAGGCTTCACAAGGCTCCGTTTGCCCATCACTAGCAGTCAGGTTCCAGTGGAAGCTGAAGCACAAGGGAAAAAAAACCGATCAGGACAGGCAAAATACAATGCGCAAACAGGTAACAAGCTGTGTCATGAGCTAAACTGACTGTGGTCATCTTCACTATGATCTGACACAGATTGGAAGGTTGACCGGGTATATGAAGCAGAGGTGATTGTGGTAGATGAGCTGCAGCTGGAAACCTCACACTCGCACACCAGACTCCTGCAATTAGAGACAGACAGAGGGAAGGGGGAGGGGCAGGGTCAGATTTAGTCATTTTGGGGCCCAAGGCAAACACAGACATGGGGCCCTCTACACAGACACACACACACACACACACCACACAAACACACACACCCTCTCACAGACACACTCACTCACACACACACACACACACACACACACACACACACACAGACCCTCTCACACAGACACACTCACTCACACACAGTCACTCACACACACACACACACCCTCTCACACAGACACACTCACTCACACAGACACACACACACACACACACACACCCTCTCACACAGACACACTCACTCACACAGACACACACACACACACACACACACACACACACACACCCTCTCACACACACACACTCACTCACACACACACACACACACACACACACACACACACACACACACACACACACACACACACCCTCTCACACACACACACACACACACACACACACACACACACACACACACACACACACACAGACCCTCTCACACACACACACACACACACACACACACACACACACACACACACACACAAATGACTGCTAGTACTCATTAGTTGTTCATTGGAATTGTTGTCTTTTTTTTGTCATAGACGTCATCAACATTATTATCACTGTCACTGAAAGTGAACGCAAAGTTTTGTTACCTGAAGTTGAAGGCTCCTCCTCATCCCGTAAAGTTGCCTTGGATGTAACGTTAGCAGCAATAGCGCTGGAGCAGCCTGGGCTGGCACTGTCGGCAGCAACGGGTAGCTCCTCCTTGCTAGCAGCGGTGCGGTCGTGATGGTGCTTGTAGCATGGGTTGTAGCGTTGTTGTCATTGTCAGCGGCGGGCATCACGAAGAAGTTTGTTAACTTCGGCAATTTAAAAAAAAAATGTTTTGCTTTCCTCCCGCTTCCTCCTTTTTTCAGCACCGCTTGGGTAGTTTCGCTTCATTACTCTACTCTGTACACTGTCTGTCACTCTGCACACACACTCTGTCTAAATACATCCATGGTCTGTCACTTTTTTTTCTCCGTTTTTTGGTGAAGTACATTACGGCCTTGTCACTTTCGCAGATGTGCAGTAAGTGAGATAATGGAATAGTCCAATGTAGTGAGGTGGGGTGGGGGGGGGGGCCTCCGCTCTGCAAAACTAATGATTTGATGCCATTTTTTGCAAATGGAGTTTTAGAAATTTTGAAGTTAAAAAGTTAAAACCCGCTCATGTTTTGAAAACAATGTTTAATGGGGCCTGCAGCTAATCAAGTACACTAATACAGCATTTGAGTGTCTCACCTAAAACCTAGCTTCTAAAGAATTAATCAGGTCATGTCTGACATTTAGCATATGAAGGAGACTCATTGTCCCCACGGGAAAGGTAACTATTGTTTCTGGTTTTGGGGAGCCACTCCCTGCAGGGCCAGGCGTGATTAGTCAGAATCGGCACTACCATGTGAAACGACCTTTGTCTGTGACCTGGGGTAAACCTAAAATCAGAGGTGTGTCTTTAATCAGAGACCCACAATTCCACAGGAATATAATTCGGAAACTGATGTGATGTCGGGACTTCAATCTGTGACCCCGACAGGGGAAGCACGTTGAAGTCCGCTGTTTACAGCGTATTGTTTGTCATGTCACATTACTGTTCTTCTGTAACTCCGCAAGGAGAAGCATGAGATCAGTCCGCTGTCAGCTGCAGTGTTTTCATGTTTTATGTTTAATTGTGTTTTGTCTTGTCGTTTTCATGCAGTTTCATTAAACCTTTTGCTTAACTTTCAATTCGACCACAGCCTCTCCTCCTTCCTGCAGAAATCAGAACGAACACGTCTTTTAGAGAATTCTTAACAGAAATATATAATTTTTGAAAAGTAAAAAAAAAAAAAAACCTTAACCATAATGGGTTAATGGGGCATTTTGGGGGCCCCTAGGTAGCTCGGGGGCCCAGGCAATTGCCGACCTTTGCCTAATGGTAAAATCCGCCCCTGGGGAGGGGAGAGACAGAGAGCTACCTAGCAGCAGCAGGCCTAACATTAGGAGACCTTAAGGAACACTGTGAAATACCCTATATAATCATTCTATCACCCCGTTAAGGCTTTGTGTGAGCACACACAGACAGATAAGGAGAGGAGACGCTGATTGCAGATAGAGGCGTGTGTGCGCCGTCCACATGAGGCGTAAATTATGACAAAATATTTTTATTGGATAATTTTCAACATCAGGAGAAGGCTGTGTCCTGTCACCTATTTTATACATGCTGTACACTGATGACGAGTCAGTAGATCATATCAGTCAGTGGGATTAATTCTCTCGGAACCATGAATGTCTGTAGTACACAGTTTCATAGCCATTCAATAGTTGAGATATTTCGATCTGTACCAGAGTGGTGGACAGACAGGCTGGCCAATAATGCCATCTAGAGGCAAGCCATTAGCATGGCTAAAATTAAAGGTTAAACTATCTTCTTAGTCAAGCCATATCTACACACAGGGCGGATCTACCGGGGTGGCATAGGGTGGCAAATGCCACCCTAAAAGAAAAAGCTTGCCACCCCTGCTGCCACCCCAGTTGGCAGCAACGAATTAAAAGTTACGGCCAATTTGACAATTTAGTTTGCTTCCACCTCTCACACATCTGTCACTCATCACCTGTGTCTTACCTTAATGCCTTTCCTGTGATAATGCCCCTTGCTTCTATCATACTTCTATATCTCCTATTAAGTGAGATCACATTGTATGGTCACTTATTCCTAATATGAACCTCAAATGCAGGACACTGATTGCATGAGATTAAGTTTGTCTTTATGGGTTTATAAATGGCAGCCTGTGCTCTTTTGTAGTGTTTACCATAGATACTATTTCTCATCAAACTGTGATAACTGTGATTAAATTCAGTATATATACAGTACAGGCCAAAAGTTTGGACACACCTTCTCATTCAATGTGTTTCTTTATTTTCATGACTATTTACATTGTAGATTCTCACTGAAGGCATCAAAACTATGAATGAGCACATATGGAATTATGTACTTAACAAAAGTGTGAAATAACTGAAAACATGTCTTATATTTTAGATTCTTCAAAGTAGCCACCCTTTGCTTTTTTGATAGCGCTGCAAACCCTTGGTGTTCTCTCAATGAGCTTCATGAGGTAGTCACCTGAAATGGTTTTCACTTCACAGGTGTGCCTTGTCAGGGTTAATTAGTGGAATTTTTCCCTTATTAATAAAAAAGCAAAGGGTGGCTACTTTGAAGAATCTAAAATATAAGACAAGTTTGCAGTTATTTCACACTGTTTTGTTAAGTACATAATTCCATATGTGTTCATTAATAGTTTTGATGCCTTCAGTGAGAATCTACAATGTAAATAGTCATGAAAATAGAAGGAAATGCATTGAATGAGAAGGTGTGTCCAAACTTTTGGCCTGTACTGTACGTCTGCCATACGTTGCTACCCCTCAAAAATTCCTGCCCCCCTCTCGCCACCCCATAAATATTTTTCTAGATCCGCCCCTGTCTACACATATCTTTCTTTGTGATTGCTAAACCTCTGGTTTTTTACTGTTTTCATTTGTTTATATCTTTAGTATCTTCTGCTGTTGAACTTGTTTGGACTTGGCAAGTACCTCTCCCTCTCTGAAGTGAGTGTCATTGGCTCTTGGATGGCCTCGGGGCAGCGCAGACCGCCCCGCAGCACCTATGGTGGACGACCTAGGGATTTGTGGTGACGAACGGTTTCCGGTGGAACTAGGGGCACAAGAACTGATGACCGGCAGGGCACAGGAACTGGGGACAGCAGAGGCTCTCTCCAGAGGTTGAGCACTAGGCCGGGCGATGAGGGCGGAAACCATCTGGAGGCCGGCAGTGAAGGTGAAACCTCTACAGAGGCCGACGTCAAAAACAAATACCCTCTGGGGCTGAGCAGGTCAACAAGGAGACCTGAGCCCGAAAGGTGGGTTGGAGGACTGGAGACCGGCAACAAGTCAGCTGGGCTGTAGCCCGGCGTCAGAGCAAATGGGGAAACAAGGGGCTTCTGAGGCACAGCTTCTAAAACCTGGGTGGGGAAAGTGAAATAACAGCGCTGGTCCCCTCCCTCATTACCACCACTGAGGTGCACTTGAGCAAGGCCCTTAACCCCAACTGCTCCAGTGGAGCTGCTCAGTGGTTGTACCGGGCAGCTTCCAGGTATGAATGTGTAACTGTGTGAATGTGATCAGGGCGTTCCTGCAAAGAGAGGCTGCCTCTCAGCAGTGTTTGGAACAACGCCGCTTTAAAGAACGGCGTTAGGTAATGGCGTTATTTTTTCAGTAACGGGTAATCTAACTAATTACTTGTCCCGTCGTTACAACGCCGTTAACGTTACTGGACGTTAAATGCGGTGCGTTACTATGCATTGATTGAATAAACTGTGTAATCCGAACGCATCCCTTGCTAACAGCTACTGAGGAGGTGGGTTAATAACGAAGTAAGTGTTTATGATTGGCTAAGGCAGAGTCGTGTTTCATGGTAGCCAATCAGAGCCAGTGTTTTTACACACATGCCAGCACACGCGCCACACACACAACAGCTAAACAGATTAGGCAGAGATGGCGAGTCAGGAGCAATCCGATGAAAAGTTGGCATTTTCAAGGTGGAGATATGCACTACTTATCATTTTTACAACTCATAAAAATACACTTATGTCTCCAAATAGTGTGTGTGTGTGTGTGTGTGTGTGTGTGTGTGTGTGTGTGTGTGTGCGTGCACGCGCGTGCGCATGTGTGGGTTTAATGGCCATCTTTTTTCCCTCCACTGGCTGGGAACTGTGCTCAACACTGCACACATCTTTGTAACATCATCTGTGCACCTTTTTATTAAGACAATACATAGTGAACCTCTGGACTGAGGACATTTGCATATTTATTGCAAATTTAGTTTGTGTGTTGCACAGTTTAAACTTTTTATCTTTGTGATCCGACTTGTTTTCTGCCATCTAACTCTTGTTCCTATGGAGGTTGAAAGCACTTATTGTAGTTCAAGTCAAATTAATTGTGGTCAAAGGTAGAGATGTTCCGATACCGATACCAGTATCGGTATCGGCTCCGATACTGCCTAAAACGCTGGTATCGGTATCGGGAAGTACTGGAGTTTATGCACCGATCCGATACCACGTAATAAAGCCCTAAAGAAAATCTATGTTAAAGTAGATTATTTATGTTCTTTTTCCGTTATAACTGACTGTCAAACTGGACAATAAAAGAAAGTACTGTGGCGTTCATCGTTTGTGTTTGTTCATGTTTCACAAAGATAGAAATAATATCACATTCATACAGGGATAGTAGTATACAGCTTTTAAAACATAATAAAATATATGACACACTGGTATCGGATCGGTACTCAGTATCGGGCGATACACAAGTTCAGGTATCGGAATCGGTATCGGGAAGCAAAAAATGGTATCGGGCCATCTCTAGTCAAAGGCAAGAACGTGCATGTCTACATTATGTTCAGGAGCGAAGACTTTGTCGACATCCGTTATAAGCAACTCTAATTTAATGAAGCATCTCACAACGACATACGCATCTACAAAGCTAGTGGCCAAAACCAGCGATACTTACACCAGGTGATCGCTCGCCATCCGCTAGCAAAGAAGGACTCGGAGCAAAGTCCTCCAAACAGCAAAAGCAAGATCTTTCTGCCTCACAACAAAAACCTATGACAGGCTGAAGTCAACCGTATGATAGGCAGGTGTTAAAAGTATATGTCATAACAGTTTGTATGGTGTGACTGTTTACTTTTCTTACAAAGATAATACTTGAAGTGCAGGATAAATCTCTTGCTGTCTGTTGACGTGCAATAAATATCGAAAGTTATGTACGTTAAACACCTGTCTGTTCTACTCATTTCAACTGACTTGTGAAAACTGCTAAAAAAAATCCAAATTCTTTGACATATAGGAACTTTTTTTTTTTTTAAAGTAACGCAAATAGTTACTTTCCCTGGTAACGAGTTACTTTTATTATAGAGTAATTCAGTTACTAACTCAGTTTCTTTTTGGAACAAGTAGTGAGTAACTATAACTAATTACTTTTTTAAAGTAACGTTCCCAACACTGCCTCTCAGTGAACCTTCCCTGAATAAATAAAGGTTTGGCGCCCGAAGATGAGTTTGTTGGTACCAGTTTCTGCACTGCTGATCTGTAGAGCTGTAATGTTTACGCTAAACCAGACATGGTATGATGCAGCTGAATGCTGCTGAGGTGTGTTATCTCTCTTTTACAGCACCTGTGTTTAGCATGCGGATGTGGCATGTCAGCGTAGAGGGGAATTCTAGGGGAAACTAAACTATATTAAAATATTTCTGTAATGTTCTTCTCATTGTATTTACAAATTGTTAAAAAGGGTGTACTCCTGTACCCTGACTCCACTGTACACATCACTGGAGTCATGATGTCTTGTCTTCCACTTATTACAGCCAGATGTAAAAGAGCAAAATATTATCATGAAAGGCCTCAATTTAAACTCTTTCATTCCTCAGTCAATGGGATTCTCATCAGCATTTTAACATTATCACTTTTTTCCTCACTCATTATTTATCATTTTTACAACTCATAAAAATACACTTATGTCTCCAAATAGTGTGTGTGTGTGTGTGTGTGTGTGTGTGTGTGTGTGTGTGTGTGTGTGTGTGTGTGTGTGTGTGTGCGCATGCATGTGTGGGTTTAATGGCCATCTTTTTTCCCTCCACTGGCTGGGAACTGTTCTCAACACTGCACCCATCTTTGTTACATCATCTGTGCACCTTTTTATTAAGACAATACATAGAGGACCTCTGGACTGAGGACATTTGTATATTTATTGCAAATTTAGTTTGTGTGTTGCACAATTTAAACTTTTTATCTTTGTGATCCGACTTGTTTTCTGCCATCTAACTCTTGTTCCTGTGGAGGTTGAAAGCACTCATTGTAGTTTGCTTTGGGCACAAGCTTATGTCAAATGTTTTTTCAATTATCACATCTGAAAATACGGTGAATTACGCAAACCTTATTTATTCAATGTAAACAAGAACACATTTTGACACAACTTTTTATCCCTAACTTGTGCATTCTACACTAGTTGGCTATCTATAGTGTAAACACATACTGTAATTGTATAGTGTGTCTTCCAGTCATTAACACATGCAAATAATCATTCAGAAGTAGCATCTGCCTAGCAAACCCAGGAGATTTACATACACGTGCAAAAACACAAAGATTGGTATCTTAACCGTCTTAACCGTGGAAAAAATGTAGCCCTTCATGTTCTTCTACTGTTACCTACTACTAACCTTCCTTTAAATGCTGAGAGAAACATCAGAACCCTGTATAAAACTTGAGTTTCTGTTGCTCATCTAGCTCCTGGATCATTTTATACTCTGTATCTCCAGGATGTGCTCCAGTTTTTAAGTCTTTTTTCATGAGTTTTTCCCAGTAATGACTCCAGTTTCCATCACTGTCTGCTCCATAACCAAACACACTGACCTAGGACAACAAAAGTTAACAATGTCAGAAACCGAGGACATACAGCCTTCTCAATTCTTTGCATCCACTTGTTAATCATTAGTGTGTTACAGTGGTGACATTCACAAGTAGAACTCTGACTTAAAAATGAACTTACCTCGTCACACATATGCAGGGCAAGAATCAAAGCCAGAAAGCCAGTGGAGGGGTAATAACCTTTCTTTTCCAGCCACCTGTCATGAACATACCTCATAAAAGCTGGATTAAGTACCATCACCTGTTGTGAATCAGAATTGGGCTTTAAACATATTTTTATGAACCATGACCTTTACATCCAAAAAAGTTTATTGTTAAATGCATTTAAAATAATACTCACCAAATCCTTGTTAGCTTTGATTTTTGATCTTACACCCCAACGTGGTCTGTTGAAACAAACATGAATTGTCACACTTAATATCATTAGGGCCCGAGCGCCGTCGGCCAGCGAAGGCCTTCTTGAAACTGATGGAATTATTATTATTTGTATTATACCAAATTAATTGCCTTTTTGAGGGCCTAAACACACTCAAACACCATCCAAAAGTTACACCCGCATCAGGCCCAGTGCAAATTTATGTATTTCAAGGGTTTTGTGAATAGGCGTGCCCCCTCCGACCCCCAGACCCCCTCCAGTCTATATCCACGAAGTTCCACTTCCGGGATTGCTCCAGATGCATGTCCTTTCGCCAATGTCCCTTTCCTTCCGCTTTTTTTGTGTTGTAATTTTAAACTCTGGTGGATTTATGAGGACTATGTCAAACTCCTCCTCAGATCTCTGCAGGGTAAATCCAGACAGCTAGCTAGACTATCTGTCCAATCTGAGTTTTCTCTCGCACGACTAAAACAACTTTTGAAAGTACACGTTCCACCAAAACAAGTTCCTTCCCGAGGCTATTTTGCAGCGGCTCCGTGCGGAGCTAAGCGCCGCCGATTGTGATTGGTTTAAAGAAATGGCAATAAACCAGAGCATGTTTTTTTATTCCAATCCCGGATTGCTGTATGGACTAGCCAGACCCTCCGCAGCAGCACTGTACAGGAAGGTCTGCGAAACTAGCTCCCCCCCCTAACAGTTTTCAAAGTTGAAGCCCCCTCCAATGAAAAGTTATTAACAACTTGATTTTTCGTTGAACGTCGTGGGCGTGGCGGCCATTTTGAGTGTTCAGCGATGAACAAGAAACAAGAAATGTCTTTGCCAAGGTGTCTTATAAAGTAATGCTGCAGTATTGTGCTATTTTTAAATAATGCTGTTTGCACTCCACAATCTACTGATCACTATTTCCAACACTGATGTTTGTACATGTTGCTGAGGTTCTCTCCCCATTTATTTTTCTTCTCTTCTCTCTCTAGCAGAGGCTTGTTCTACACTGTCCTTACTTCTGGATACCTGATCGACTCATTTTAAAACATTTTCTTGGTGTGGTATTTGGCTTTTCAGCAGAATTCTGGGTGCATATATTATATCTCATTCAGTCTGCCAGTAATACCTGAGGGTGTGTGACACTATGCAGAAAAGAGAGAGAGAGAGAGAGAGAGAGAGAGAGAGAAAGAGAGGAAGAAAAGGTGGAATTTCCTGAAAATGAAGAGAGAACTTTTTTTTTAAATCACATTTCAGTCTCGTCTTTTCTTTGTCAATGGTGGTATCGTCTCGTGTTACCATTGGATAAAAGGTGTTAACGAACACTTAGCGCCATAGTTTTTGTTTACAAAATAAACACTGCATGGGCCAAATGATCACATAGTCCATAGAAATTTGACTCACATTGACGTAAATCCTGTGGTGAGGGCTCCTGTGAGCCAGTCAAAGTCAACCATCTTAAATGGAGCCAGCACAAGATGAGTGGTGTTATCTAAATCCACAGAACTCTCTGGATACATGACACGATGAGTTGTTCTGGTCCCAACATCTGCTTCAAAGCCTTTGATTCGACCAGCGTTCACTCTAAATAGTGCAGAGGGATATATTTCACATGTCACTGTCCTTGGCAGAAATACATCGGGGGACTGCTAGAATTTTGACTTTTAGTTTCTGACATTGAGGAAACAATTTATGTTCTTTTCCACTGACTCAACTAATTGTAACAAAGACAATATTAGAAGAAAACTGCTTTCTTTAGCCTGAGGACTTACCTTATGATGACATCGTGGAAATCTATGAGAGATCCATAATGTGATCTCCTCAAATTACCAGAATTCCCCACCACAGCACAAGTCCTGCAGCGGTCAGGGCTGGATTCTAGAACATCTGGACTGGGTGGGACCATCAGAAACAGCCTGTCCACTTTTCCTCTGAAGGTACTGAAGTTGCCCTTTGCACCCTGTAAGCGCTGTCAGGCACACCAAACAAATGGATTGACATATAAACACATTGGCAGGTGTTGTCACCATGGTGATGGCTGTTGATTATATTTCATTCCCTGATCTGAAGTGCAGGTTGAGAGACTGTTTTCTTGCAAGTTAACAACTTACCTTCCACCACTTGAAAGTGTCCTCTGAGAGATTGTAGTTTGCTGACAAAAATGGTTCAACAGATTTGTTGAAAAGCTTCATAAACCACAGATCATCTTCAGATAAACATCGCTCACAAGCACAGGGGCTTTTATTCTGAGGCAGGGAGCATGACATATATCCTCTCCAAGACACATAGATAGTAGTCATGCACAGCAGGAAAATTACGGTCCTCACTTTAAATTTCATCTTGGCTGTGTGACGCTTCTGATTTGGTAACAACAGCCCCCATCTATAGACAAAATATCTGGCGAAATATACACAAGAGAGACTAAAATCATAAATGAGGAAATACTTGTCATATTGTTTATTTAAAGTAGTTAATAATGATATGTCTTTATTGTTTTCCCTTGATTCCTGTGGTCATATTTCCATTTATTTATAAGGCAAAATATGAGTAAAATCGATGAAAAATATGGTGGTTAAATTAATAATAATAGTCACAATAATAATAAGTTAAAATGGATTGTTTTATTTTTGTCCTACCTGTTTCGATTAAATCCGCTTCTACTCCAATTATATTGAGGAAACCTCTGACTCTAAGAGTATCGGAGGCAGAAGTTCAACTAGCTGAATGCCATTTGTATGCTTTGAATCCATGCCAGGATAGAATTTCAGATTGATGATATATCTTTGACGAACACGCACACACACACTGCAGGAGGGAAAACTTCCTCTTGCACTGGCTCTCAGTGCATCCCACACAAACACACCACCTTTTTGCAGATAAAGCAAACATGTACCCATTGTATTTTTTGGAAGAGGTGTAACAATGTCATACTGGGAAATCTTATTTCACAAGAGCTATTGTCTTCACGAAAGGAGTACATTTCTTTATCAACGTGTCCTGTGAAGTAATGCTGCAGTATTGTGCTGTTTGCACTCCACAATCTACTGATCGCTATTTCCAACACTGACCTTTGTAAATACCAACATGGGCTGTTGCAGCTTAACGGGAACACTAACGGTGACAATATCTTTGACAAACATGCAAACACACACTGCCGGTGCCTGAAGATGAGTTTGTTATACCAGTTTCTGCATTGCTGATCTGTAGAGCTGTAATGTTTAGGCTACACCAGACATGGTATGATGCAGCTGAATGGTGCTGTGGTGTGTTATCTCTCTTTTACGGCAGCTGTGTTTAGCATGTGAATGTGGCATGTCAGCGTAGAGGGGAATTCTAGAGGAAACTAAACTATATTAAAATATTTCTGTAATGTTCTTCTCATTGTATGTACTCCACTGCACACATCAGTGGAGTCATGATGTCTTGTCTTCCACTTATTACAGCCAGATGTAAAAGAGCAAAATATTATCATGATAGGCCTCAATTTAAACTCTTTCATCCCTCAGTCAGTGGGATTCTCATCAGCATTTTAACATTATCATTTTTTTTCTCACTCATTATTTATCATTTTTACAACTCATAAAAAGTCTCCAAATAGATACGGGCATTATTATTTTTGTGTGTGTGTGTCTGCGTGTGTGCGTGCGTTTAATGGCCAACATTTTTCCCTCCACTGGCTGGGAACTGTGCTGAACACGGCACGCATCTTTGTCACATCATCTGTGCACCTTTTTATTAAGACAAACATAGAGGAACTCTGAACTGAGGACATTTGTATATTTATTGCTAAGTTTGTTTATGTGTTGCCTAATTTTATCTTTGTGATCCGACTTGTTTCTGCCATCTAACTCTTGTTCTTGTGGAGGTTGAAAGCACTTATTGTAGTTTGCTTTGGACACAAGCTTATGTCAAATGTTTGTTCAGTTATCAAATCAGGAAATAAGGTACAGTATACTTCACCATTAGCCCAATCTTATTTATTCAGTGTAAAGAAGAAGACATTTTGACACAGCTTTTTATCCCTAACTTTTATTATACTTGTCCTAATCATGACTTGTGCATTCTACACTAGTTGGCTATTTATAGTGTAAACACATACTGTGATTGTATAGTGTGTCTTCCAGTCATTAACACAGGCAAATAATCCTCCTCCAGAAGTAGGATCTGCCTAGCAAACCCAGGAGATTTACATACACGTGCAAAAACACAAAGATTGGTATCTTAACCGTCTTTACCGTGGAAAAAATGTAGCCCTTCAAGTTCTTCTACTGTTACCTACTGCTAACCTTCCTTTAAATGCTAAGAGAAACATCAGAACCCTGTATAAAACTTGAGTTTCTGTTGCTCATCTAGGTCCTGGATCATTCTATACTCTGTATCTCCAGGATGTGCTCCAGTTTTTAAGTCTTTGTTCATGAGTTTTTCCCAGTAATGACTCCAGTTTCCATCACTGTCTGCTCCATAACCAAACACACTGACCTAGGACAACAAAAGTAAACAATGTCAGAAACCGAGGACATACAGCCTTCTCAATTCTTTGCATCCACTTGTTAATCATTAGTGTGTTACAGTGGTGACATTCACAAGTAGAACTCTGACTTAAAAATGAACTTACCTCATCACACATATGCAGGGCAAAAATCAAGGCCAGAAAGCCAGTGGAGGGGTAATAACCTTTCTTTTCCAGCCACCTGTCATGAACATACCTCATAAAAGCTGGATTAAGTACCATCACCTGTTGTGAATCAGAATTAGGCTTTAAACATATTTTTATGAACCATGACCTTTACAGCCAAAAAAGTTTATTGTTAAATGCATTCAAAATAATACTCACCAAATCCTTGTTAGCTTTGATTTTTGATCTTACACCCCAACGTGGTCTGTTGAAACAAACATGAATTGTCACACTTAATATCATTAGGGCCCGAGCGCCGTCGGCCAGCGAAGGCCTTCTTGAAACTGATGGAATTATTATTATTTGTATTATACCAAATTAATTGCCTTTTTGAGGACCTAAACACACTCAAACACCATCCAAAAGTTACACCTGCATCAGGCCCAGTGCAAATTTATGTATTTCAAGGGTTTTGTGAATAGGCGTGCCCCCTCCGACCCCCAGACCCCCTCCAGTCTATATCCACGAAGTTCCACTTCCGGGATTGCTCCAGATGCATGTCCTTTCGCCAATGTCCCTTTCCTTCCGCTTTTTTTGTGTTGTAATTTTAAAGTCTGGTGGATTTATGAGGACTATGGTAAACTCCTCCTCAGATCTCTACAGGGTAAATCCAGACAGCTAGCTAGACTATCTGTCCAATCTGAGTTTTCTCTCGCACGACTAAAACAACTTTTGAAAGTACACGTTCCACCAAAACAAGTTCCTTCCCGAGGCTATTTAGCAGCGGCTCCGTGCGGAGCTAAGCGCCGCCGATTGTGATTGGTTTAAAGAAATGGCAATAAACCAGAGCACGTTTTTTTATTCCAATCCCGGATTGCTGTGTGGACTAGCCAGACCCTCCGCAGCAGCACTGTACAGGAAGGTCTGCGAAACTAGCTCCCCCCCCTAACAGTTTTCAAAGTTGAAGCCCCCTCCAATGAAAAGTTATTAACAACTTGATTTTTCGTTGAACGTTGTGGGCGTGGCGGCCATTTTGAGTGTTTAGCGATGAACAAGAAACAAGAAATGTCTTTGCCAAGGTGTCTTATAAAGTATCCATCCATCCATCCATCTTCGTCCGCTTATCCGGTGTCGGGTCGCGGGGGGAGCAGCTCCAGCAGGGGACCCCAAACTTCCCTTTCCCGAGCAACATTAACCAGCTCCGACTGGGGGATCCCGAGGCGTTCCCATGCCAGGTTGGAGATATAATCCCTCCACCTAGTCCTGGGTCTTCCCCGAGGCCTCCTCCCAGCAGGACGTGCCTGGAACACCTCCCTAGGGAGGCGCCCAGGGGGCATCCTTACCAGATGCCCGAACCACCTCAACTGGCTCCTTTCGACGCAAAGGAGCAGCGGCTCTACTCCGAGCTCCTCACGGATGACTGAGCTTCTCACCCTATCTCTAAGGGAGACGCCAGCCACCCTCCTGAGGAAACCCATTTCGCCCGCTTGTACCCTGGATCTCGTTCTTTCGGTCATGACCCAGCCTTCATGACCATAGGTGAGGGTAGGAACGAAAACTGACCGAAGATCGAGAGCTTTGCCTTCTGGCTAAGCTCTCTTTTCGTCAACAGTGCGATAGATTGAATGCAATACCGCACCCGCTGCGCCGATTCTCCGACCAATCTCCCGCTCCGTTGTCCCCTCACTCGCGAACACAACCCCAAGGTACTTAAACTCCTTCACTTGGGGTAAGGACTCATTCCCTACCTGGAGAAGGCATTCCATCGGTTTCCTGCTGAGAACCATGGCCTCAGATTTAGAGGTGCTGATCCTCATCCCAACCGCTTCACACTCGGTTGCGAACCGATCCAGTGAGTGCTGAAGGTCGCAGGCCGATGATGCCATCAGGACCACATCATCTGCAAAGAGCAGCGATGAGATCCCCAGCCCACCAAACTGCAACCCCTCCCCACCCCGACTACGCCTCGATATCCTGTCCATAAATATTACAAACAGGATTGGTGACAAAGCGCAGCCCTGGCGGAGGCCAACCCTCACCTGAAACGAGTCCGACTTACTACCGAGAACCCGGACACAGCTCTCACTTTGGTCATACAGAGATTGGATGGCTCTGAGTAGAGACCCCCTCACCCCATACTCCCGCAGCACCTGCCACAGTATCTCCCGGGGAACCCGGTCATACGCCTTCTCCAAATCCACAAAACACATGTAGACCCGGTTGGGCATACTCCCAGGCTCCCTCCAGGATCCTTGCGAGTGAAGAGCTGGTCCGTTGTTCCACGACCAGGACGGAATCCGCATTGTTCCTCCTCAACCCGAGGTTCGACTATCGGCCGAACCCTCCTTTCCAGCACCTTGGAGTAGACTTTACCAGGGAGGCTGAGAAGTGTGATACCCCTATAATTGGCACACACCCTCTGGTCCCCCTTTTTTAAAGGGGAACCACCACCCCAGTCTGCCACTCCTTTGGCACCGTCCCAGACTTCCACGCAATGTTGAAGAGGCGTGTCAACCAGGACAGCCCCTCCACACCCAGAGCCTTGAGCATTTCTGGACGGATCTCATCAATCCCCAGGGCTTTGCCACTGTGTAGTTGTTTGACTACATCAGTGACTTCCGCCTGGGAAATCGATGACAATCCCCATCATCCTCCAGCTCTGCCTCTAATATAGAGGGCGTATTAGTCGGATTCAGGAGTTCCTCAAAGTACTCCTTCCACCGCCCTATTACCTCCTCAGTTGAGGTCAACAGTGTCCCCTCCTTACTGTACACAGCTTGGATGGTTCCCCTTCCCCCCTCCTGAGGTGGCGAACAGTTTTCCAGAAGCACTTTGGTGCCGACCGAAAGTCCTTCTCCATGTCTTCTCAAACTTCTCCCACACCCGCTGCTTTGCCTCTTTCACGGCAGAGGCTGCAGCCCTTCGGCCCTTCGGTGCCCTGCAACTGCCTCCGAGTCCTCCGGGATAACATATCCCGGAAAGACTCCTTCTTCAGTCGGACGGCTTCCCTGACCACCGTGTCCACCACGGTGTTCGTGGGTTACCGCCCCTTGAGGCACCTAAGATCCTAAGACCACAGCTCCTCGCCGCAGCTTCAGCAATGGAAACTTTGAACATTGTCCACTCGGATTCAATGCCCCCAGCCTCCACAGGGATGCACGAAAAGCTCCGCCCGGAGGTGTGAGTTGAAAGTCTGTCGGACAGGGGCCTCCTCCAGACGTTCCCAATTTACCCGCACTACGTTTGGGCTTACCAGGTCTGTCCAGAGTCTTCCCCACCCCTGACCCAACTCACCACCAGATGGTGATCGGTTGACAGCTCTGCCCCTCTCTTCACCCGAGTGTCCAAAACATACGGCCTCAGATCAGATGAAACGATTATGAAATCGATCATTGACCTTCGGCCTAGGGTGCTCTGGTACCAGGTACACTTATGAGCATCCCTATGTTCGAACATGGTGTTCGTTATAGACAATCCATGACTAGCACAGAAGTCCAACAACAAACAACCACTCTGGTTTAGATCAGGGAGGCCGTTCCTCCCAATCACGCCTCTCAGGTGTCTCCATCATTGCCCACGTGTGCGTTGAAGTCCCCCAGCAGAACAATGGAGTCCCCCACTGGAGCCCCATGCAGGACTCCAGTCAAGGTCTCAAGAAGGCCGAATACTCCGAACTCCTGTTTGGTGCATATGCACAAACAACAGTCAGAGTTTTCCCCCCACAACCCGCAGGCGTGGGGGAGGCGACCCTCTCGTCCACCGGGTAAACTCCAACACAGCGGCGCTCAGCCGGGGCTTGTGAGTATCCCCACACCCGCCCGGCGCCTCACACCCTGGGCAACTCCGGAGAAAAAAGAGTCCAACCCCTATCCAGGAGTATGGTTCCAGAACCGAGACTGTGCGTGAGGTAAGCCCCACCAGATCTAACCGGTGGCGCTCCACCTCCCGCACCAGTTCCGGCTCCTTCCCCCACAGAGAGGTGACGTTCCACGTCCCCAGAGCCAGCGTCTGCCGCCCGGGTCTGGTCCGTCGAGGCCCCTGACCTTCACTGCCACCCATGTGGCATCGCACCCGACCCCAACGGTTCCTCCCACAGGTGGTGGGCCCATGGGCTGGAGATGGGGAGCCACGTCGCTTGTTCGGGCTGTGCCCGGCCGGGCTCCGTGGCAAACCCGGCCACCAGGCGCTCGCCGACGAGCCCGCCGTCTGGGCCTGGCTCCAGACGGGGGCCCCGGGCTTCCTCCGGGCAGGGTCACTCCATCTCTACCTTGCTTCTTCATTGGGGTTTTTTGTATTCGTCACTGTTTTTATTTATTTTTGAATTTCATATTTGTTTAATAAAGTTGCCTTGTCTTGACTATGAATAGGCCTACAACATAAAAAAACCCATTAAAACACAAACTGCTTTTTTATAGGGCCACTCCCCGATAATGACATCCTTGCAGGTGCAGCATCTCTCATCAGCCTAGACATCATCAATCAATCCGTGGTTTAATATTTATTTTTTATCGTAGTATATTTGCACTCTTTGTATCTGCACTATTCCAACTTTGTTTTGCAACTGCGGCACAGCAATTTTTCCTTGGGATAAATAAAGATACCTGATCTGGTTTTATCAAGTAGTTCCTGATTTTGTTCTTAATTCATTTCTTGGTAACTATAAAAATCTTATTTGTTTTATCACTCTGTTATAATATAAGACGTGATCGAAATGGTATTGACTTTCTGCATTCAGTAAAAAGGAAGTGCACTGATGGCAAGATAAAAGGAAAAAACAAGGGTGCAGCCTGTTTTGACAGGCAGAAGACGCAACATTTACAATATGCTGCCAGCACTCAGTAAAATAATCTTTCCCAAGTCTGGTCCTGTTTTAAGCATTCAGCACTTTACAGTGATGCTAGTCCAATGTTGTGTAAACAGGTAGGCTGTTGTGATTCTGCAAGTATTTTACCCAGTCCTTAACCACAGAATGCCATTAAAAAAAACGAATGCCATTATAAACAACGCTGGTCTAAAATGCTGCCCCTTGGCTTTTCACTGGAACAAAAAAAGAGAGAGCACATTACCCCCATCCTGGCCTCTCTATATTGGCTTCTTGTGCATTTTAGAATTCATTTTTAAGAGGTTATTGTTTGCTTTTAAGTCTTTAAATGGCTTATCTCCACACTATGTATCAGACCTTTTACAGGTACATGTCCCCTCTAGGTCACTGAGGTATGCTGATCAGTCTGTTTTAGTGGTCCCAAAGACTAGATTAAAGACCATGGGGGGGGGGCGAGCTATTTCTGTTGTCGCCCCCAAACTGTGGAACAATGAAACCATGTGAGGACTCACGCCTGTTTTTTAAATCCCGCCTCAAGACTCATTTATTCTCATTGGCTTTTGACCCAGCATGAGTTTTTTTTCCTTATTCGTGGTTTCTTAAAAAATAAAAATTGTTGCTCTCTTAGTATATCAACCCTGTGTTTGTATCCATTTATTTCATATGTATAAATACATATATTTTTTTTAATTAATTTCATATAATATTGTGTATCTATTACTAGGACATATATATATATATATATATATATATATATATATATATATACATACATACATACATACATATATATATATACATACATATATATATACATACATACATGCATACATATATAAACATACATACATACATACATACATACATACATACATACATACATATATATATATATATATACATACATATATATATATATATATATATATATATATATATATACACACATATATATATATATATATATATATATATATATATATATATATATATATATATATATATATATATATATATATATATATATATATATAGATATATATGCAGCATATAGGCCTATATTATAAATTATATTATTTTTTCATAGCAAAGCTTTCGTTGAGTTTTGGTAGTTTATAAAGCTGTAACAGACATTTCATTTTGGTTTAGCAGGCAGGGGAAATGTTCGCCAAGGTAGACTGTTAACCAATGACCAGTGTTGGGAAAGTTCACTTTCTACATTCTACATTTCTACAAGTTCAGTTCACACATTTCAGTTCATAGTTCATACTTCAAAATGTTTAACTAAATTCACAGTTACAAAAATGAACTAGATCATTGTTCTTTTTTCCCATATGTTGCTTCATTTCAGTGTTTGCTGTGGATGTGACTGAAGTGCGGTTTTTTCTTTTTGAAAGAAAGCGGGCACAGTTTGCATAGAAATGTAAGATTTTTCCCATCCTCACCGACCTTGTCATAAAACTCGTTTAAATAATCATACGACGCCTCCTTGCTGCTTCTTCGCCTCCACGCTGCTTTTTGTTTTGATGACTCATGCGGCGGTGCGACATCGGTGGCTGGTGTTGCCAGATTGGGTATTTTTTACATATTAAGGTCTGTACGGTGTGTTTTAGCCGAGTATTTATTATTTTCTATAAAAATCTGGCACCCTATTGAACGAAGTTAAACTGCGAGAGCATGCCGTTCACAGACACCAGAATGAACGAGTTCACAGTAACGTTCATCAGGCAGTAATACAGTACGTTCAGTTCACGTTCGCCCAAAATATGAACGAGTTCATGAACTATCGTTCAATGAACATTGCCAATGAATAATATATTAACTATTTCTTTATCTAGAACTGTTAATTTAAATCTTTACAGAACGCATTTATTATATTGAAGTGACCAGAACCCAGATTATTGGAGCTGCGCCTCTGCAGCGTTCTGTTCAATCAGCAGTGCGTCATGTTGCTGGGACACACACAGTACAGACAGTGGATCCTCCCCCCTCTCTCTCTCTCTCTCTCTCTCTCTCTCTCTCTCTCTCTCTCTCTCTCTCTCTCAGGCTACTTTAGCTTTTACTTTTTAGTTTTTGTTTTTTTTAAGAGCAGAGGATGCGTTCAGTGCGGCCCGTCACATAGTCCACGTGCAATTTTCTCCATATTAATTGATTTTCCGAACATAATTAGCGGAGGGAGGCGGTTGTTCATGTGGCCTGGCTCCTCAAACTCTAAACAATAATAACTTTGGAAATACAGCTCGGGTTAGTCCTCCATCGCCGCTGCGCACTGAGAGGCGGATAAAACGCACCTGTTGCGCCAGGATCTTGATCGGACGGAAAGCGTTTAGTCAACTAGCTACACTACTTGACGTATGGACACATGTTTAACTTAAGAGGAGTTAATAATATGCCGATTTTGTTTTTCCTTTTTGGTATGGTCTTTGTCACAGTCCAGAGCAGGAGGACCTGCAGCCGCCAGAGGGATCCGATTTCTTTCACTTCACTTTAAAAAAAAAATGTTATAGCCTATATAATACCCCGCCACAACAGTGTGCCAATTCTCCTATCAGAAGACTTCTTCCTGATCAAAGCACACAAATGGCATTCATTTATTCGATCATCATCCTCCAGTACTCTTAAAGTCAAACGTTTTCTCAATAGAAGAAGTGGATTTACTTTCCTCTCTCATCAGGTAGGACAAAAATAAAACATTACTACATTATAACTGCTTTTTATTCTTTTCCTTCTTTTATTATTATTATTATAATTTTCATAGATTTTAGGTATATTTGGCTCATAAATAAATGAAAAATGACTACAGGAATCAAGTAAAAATAATAAGATGTACCATTAGTAATTGTTATTAATGATAACTGTAGCAATAATTAAATTAAAGTTTTTTTAGTTTTTTAATAGCTCATATTTTGATTATTTAGCTCACTTTCCTCAGCTTTAGCTAATTTTTCTCACATTAAAGACAGAAATTCGTGTTAAACAACATGTTATATGCAATTGTCTACAGCATGGCCGATTATCGGCTTGGTGTGTCTCGGGCTTCAGATAAAACAAAACCCTGATGCTAATTTCATGACTTGGAAATGCAAATTGGTCACAGGAAACAACATCCAAAATGTCCAAAAACTGACACACAGAGGCCAGACAGCTAATAAGTTGGTAAATTAAACAAATATGACAAATAGCAGTACAAGAAAAAGAAAAAATATAGGTATCCTGCATACTTTATCATGTAAGATATTAATACAGATCCTATTTAAAGTTGCTACTGTCTAAATACAATAACCTGATGGCAGAAAGAATAAAAGATTTGGAGTAATGATTACTGTATATACTGTATGTACTGTATGTAGGATTGCTTTAATTTTATTTTCACGTGTATCTGTTGGCATGTGCTCATCTTTAGCCTAGCCTACATCTCACAACGCTCTGAAAGCTGCCAGTTCACACCAATGCAACCAGACAGTGCGGTGCATCATCTTGGTAGCACGACTCTTTGTGCTTCTGTCTAACTTCCGACTTTTCGGCTATTGTTTTGTAGCCATATATATATATATGTTGCGTCTAAATATGAATGAGGATAAATCAAATTGTTATTGTTCTTATTATTATTTAGGGGGGCTTAGGAGCATTTTGGGGTAGCTTCAGCCCCCCTAAAATAGGCCTAACGACGTCCCTGGCCATTTCACAGCCTTAGGTCCTCGGGCAGGGCCGTTTTGGCCGTTCTGAAGTCGAGTCCTAAATCTAAGGGTGACCGTGCTTTTGCCATAAGGGCCCCTCGACTTTGAAACAACCTGCCCAAAGAGATAAGGCGCGCAGGATTGGTGCCTCATTTTGCTCTCTTTATGCTCTCTCATTTTATTGTTCCTTTTGATCTGTATCTGTTATTGCTATTGATTTCTATTCTATATATAGTATATGCTTATTTTGTCTTCTCATTAGCTTGTTTTGTGTTTTTTGGCCCCACTGTTTAGCTGTCAGTTACTTTACTGACCTCTTTTGCCTTGCTTGTCTGTCAAAGCACTTAGTAAACTTGGTTTTTAAAAGGTGCTATACAGATAAAGTATTATTATTATTATTTAACATATAGATTTAATATTTAGATTTACAGATGAAGCCATCTAAAATTTCTGCTCACTCTGTGCTGGGAGATGCTTGAGTCATAAAAATGAGCATTCTGATTAACAATGGATATGTTGTGGGTGAAATCAAGCATAATCAATGAGGAAAATATAACTGAAGAGAGCAGAGCTGCCGTTTCTAGATTATACATCTGCTATATTTAAAGTTTTATGTTCGCATAGGAGTTGTGTTAAATTACTGCTGATGAAACCTAACAGTTCCTCATTTGGCTGCCTCACAATATAAGCATTGAAATAACAAAATAACAGGGAACATTTATTGTGAAAAATGAATAGGAAATGAAACCGTTCAATAGCCGCTGCATTGACCACTCAGACACTTTTCTCAGCAATGTGGATATTTGGCAATTTCAATTAAATTCAATTTTATTTATAGTGTCAAATTATAACAGGAATTATCTCAGGACACTTTACAGATAGAGTAGGTCTAGATAACACTCTGGCGAGGAAAAACTACCTCTAGGAAGAAACCTCAGACAGACCCAGGCTCTTGGTAGGCGGTGTCTGTCGGTGCCGGTTGGGGCTGTCATGAACAATGACAATAATAGTCACAATAAAGATAATGACTAGAAGTAGTAGTTGTATTAGTTCACGGTGTCGTAGAGCACAGCAGGGCATAACAGGGCGTGGCAGGGCGTTGACCGGACTTAGCAAGTTGAAGCCGGCATTGCAGAGCGTAGCAGGGTATAAAAGGGTACAGTAGGGCGTAGAGCAGGACCACGGTGACAGCTGCCACCATGATGTAGGTGCCATCATGATCCAAGGAAACATGCTGGGCGAAACAAGAACATAAGGCTCTGGGGAATAAGCTCCCCGGAGCTAGGTTAGTAACAAGCAAGATACACAGATGGAAAGAGAGAGGAGAGAGAAGCTCAGTGTGTCAAAGGAGGTACCCCGGTAATCTAGAACTATAACCACATAACTAAGAGCTGCAGGGAAGGGGAGATAGGGAGGCTGTGGTCCGTGATTGTGGCTACACACCTTCCCCCGCCAGTCTAGGCTAACGCTGCGGCTCCTTACTCCCTAAGTATACGTATGTTTTCTATGGGGAGAAGCAGAGGTAAGGTGGGGGTGCGCCATGACTATGGCTACACACGCTCCCTGCTGGTATAGTCGAACGCTGCAACTCCTCACACCCCAACTATAGGCTTTATCGAAGAGGAGAGTTTTAAGTTTACTCTTAAAAGTGGTGATGGTGCCTGCCCCCCAAACCCGGATTGGGAGCTGGTTCCACAGGAGAGGAGCCTGATAGCTGAAGGCTCTGGCTCCCATTCTAATTTTAGAGACTCTAGGAACCACAAGTAACTCTGCATTCTGGGAGCGCAGTGCTCTAGTGGGACAATAAGGTACTAAGAACTCCTCAAGATATGAAGGTGCTTGACCATTTAGAACTTTGTAGGTCAGAAGAAGGATTTTAAATCCAATCCTGGATTTTACAGGAAGCCAATGCAGAGAAACTAATACAGGAGAAATATGATCTCTTTTCTTAGTTTTTGTCAGAACACGCGCTGCAGCATTCTGGATCAGCTGGAGAGTCTTAAGGGTTTTAACCGAGCATCCTGATAATAGGGAATTACAATAGTCCAGCCTGGAAATAACGAATGCATGGACTAGTTTTTCAGCCTCGTTTTGAGACAGGATGTTCCTAATTTTGGCAATGTTACGAAGGTGAAAAAAGGCTGTTCTAGAGGTTTGTTTTAAGTGGGTGTTAAACGATATATCCTGATCAACAATAACTTCTAGATTTCTGACAGTAGTGCTGGAGGCCAGGGCAATGCCATCCAGAGTAATTATATTTTCAGATAATGAGGTTTGGAGGTGTTCAGGGCCCAGCACAATAACTTCAGTTTTGTTTGAGTTTAACATCAGAAAATTGTAGGTCATCCATGATTTTATATCTTTAATGCATACTTGAAGTTTAGCTAACTGACTGGTTTTGTCTGGCTTGATTGATAAATATAATTGTGTGTCATCCGCATAACAGTGAAAGTTAATTGAGTGTTTCCTTATAATATTGCCTAGAGGAAGCATATATAAGGAGAATAGAATTGGTCCAAGCACTGAGCCTTGTGGAACGCCATGGCTAACTTTAGCGTACCTGGAGGATTTATTGTTAACATTAACAAATTGAGATCGGTCAGAGAAATAGGCTTAGTGCAATTCCTTTAATGCCAACTAAATGTTCCAATCTCTGTAACAGGATGGTATAGTCAATAGTGTCGAATGCAGCACTAAGATCTAGTAAGACAAGTACGGAGAGAAGTACTTTGTCTGAAGCAGTTAGAAGGTTGTTAGTAATTTTCACCAGTGCCATCTCTGTGCTATGATGCTTTCTAAATCCTGACTGAAATTCCTCAAATAAGCTATTGCTATGTAGAAAATTACATAACTGATTGGAGGCTACCTTCTCAAGGATGTTGGAGAGAAAGGGAAGGTTAGATATAGGTCTATAGTTGGCTAAGACCTCAGGATCGAGGGTGGGATTTTTCAGAGCTACTTTAAATGACTGCGGTACAGAGCCTGTTAATAAAGACATATTGATGATATCTAGTAATTAAGTGTTAACCACAGGAAACACTTCTTTAAGTAGCCTCGTTGGGATGGGGTCTAAGAGACAGGTAGATGGCTTAGCTGAAGAGACCTTTAACATTAGATGTTGAAGGTCTATAGGATAAAAGCAGTTTAAGTATATGTCAGGTCTAGTTATTCTTCCAAGCAGTCTGTCGTTTAAAGGTGAACAGTTAGAGGTTGAGGGCAAGAGGTGATGAATAGTATCTCTAATTGTTTTTATTTTATCATTAAAGAAGCTCATGAAGTCATCACTACTCAGAGCTATCGGAATAAATGGCTCAGTAGAGCTGTGTCTGTCAGCCTGGCTACAGTGCTGAAAAGAAACCTTGGGTTGTTCTTGTTTTCTTCTATCAGTGATGAATAATAGTCTGATCTGGCCTTTCTTAGGGCCTTCCTAGAGGTTTTCAGACTGTCTTGCCAATCTACACGAGATTCTTCCAGTTTGGTGGAACACCATTTCCTTTAACGTTTTCGCGAGATTTTCTTTAATTTACGAGTTTGGGAGTTATACCAAGGTGCTAGTTTCCTTTGCTTTATCATCTTCTTTTTGAGGGGAGCAACAGAGTCTAAAGTAGTCCGTAGGCAGGCCGTAGCACCAGCTACACAATTATCAATTTGGGAGGTACTAAAGTTTACATAAAGGTCCTCTGTTTTATTAAAGCACGGTAATGAGTTTAGTGCTGTTGGAATATTTTCCTTAAATTTAGCTATAGCACTGTCAGATAGGCATCTAGTGTAGAAGCTTTTATCTAATTTTGTATAGTAGGGTATTAAGAATTCGAAAGTTATTAAGAAGTGGTCTGATAATAAAGGATTCTGCAGGAATACTATTACATCTTCAATTTTGATGCCATATGCCAGCACCAGGTCAAGGGTGTGGTTAAAACAGTGGGTGGCCTTATGCACACTGACTAAAACCAATTGAATCTAGTAGTGAGTTGAAAGCAATACTGAGGCTGTCGTTGTCAACGTCCATATGGATATTAAAATCACCTACAATAAGTACTTTGTCTGATTTAAGGACTACACATGATAGAAACTCAGAGAATTCCGATAAAAAAATCTGAATATGGACCTGGAGCTCGGTAGACAACAACAAATATAATTGTCTGTACTGTTTTCAATGTTGGATGTTGAAGATTAAGAACAAGGCTTTCCAAAGAGTTATAATTTAGTTTAGGATTAATTAACAGGCTTGAATCAAATATGGCTGCAACTCCCCCTCCTCGGCCTGAGCCTCTAGGAATTTGAGTATTATTATGACTGGGAGGTGTCGCTTCATTTAGACTAACATATTCTTCATGGCCCAGCCATGTTTCAGTAAGACAGAATGGAACAATTTGATTGTCGTATATCAATTTGTTTACTAGTATTGCTTTAGAAGACAGAGATTGGATATTTAATAGTCAGGCAATGCGATACTAGGCTAATATAAAAGGAGACCACTTTAAGAGAAGGAATGTTTGTGGTAATATCATAGATATTGGTGAATTCTGGGAGGTTTTCTGAAACTAAAAATAACGTTATTGTATACCGGCTGCCAGCAGGGCCCAGAGACCACCGGGAAAGGGAGCAGAGGGACAAAAACAGCCAGGCCTGGTTACTGAGCCCTTCAGTAGCATCTGAGGGAATGTTTTTCACACCCATGGACCGTCCTATCATGTTTTACAATCTTGCACACAAAATAAGATCACAAAAAGAGCACCCAGCAAGTGAATGAATGGGTGTACATTTTAGATGGCTTCATCTGTAACATTTAACTTTTTATTTTACTTTTATAAACATATTGACAATTGCATCTAACATGTTGTTTTACACAAATTTCTGTCTTAAATGTGAGATATAGTCATCATCAGAGAAATAATGCAAACATTGATATTCATTTCATAATGACTAGCAGCTGTATTCAGTTGAAGATGAGTTTATCTAAGTGGTATCTTGCACTACCAAACTGCCTTACTTTCTTTTGATAATTATAGCTTTAAATGAACAATATGACAAGTTTTTCCTCATTTATGATTGTAGTCTCTCTTCTCAATCAGAAGCGTCACAGAGCTGAGATGAAATCAAAAGGGAAGGCGCTCATTGTCCTGCTGTGTGTGACTACTATCTGTGTGTCTTGGAGAGGATATATGTCATGCACCCTGCCTCAGAATAAAAGCCCCTGTGCTTGTGAGCGATGTTTATCTGAAGATGATCCGTGGTTTATGAAGCGTTTCAACAAATCTGTTGAACCATTTTTGTCAGCAAACTACAATCTCTCAGAGGACGCTTTCAACTGGTGGAAGGTACGTAGTAAACTTGTAAGAAAACACTCTCTCAACCTGCACTTCAGATCAGGGAATAAAATATAATCAACGACCATCCCCATGCACCCGGCGCCACGAGGGGGCAAGAGGGGGCTTTGCCCCATCAGTTGTATTTTCTGACTCCTTGTTTCAACATCATACATCCATAAAACGTACAAACACAACAACACAATTGCTATTAGGCTACAAGTTCTACTTGTCGTCTACATCGCATGGGGGCTTTCAACTACAAACAACAATGTAATCCCATCTGCGGCTATATTTGTCACAGAGACCGCTCCAGCCGTCTTCTCACTTCATTAATAAATCTATGGACCAACAGATCCCGTTGCTCTGGATAGAGACCAGTGAAGGACATTAGAAGCACTTTTCCGGTGATGGCTGAGCGTTACTGCGCAGCCTCCAACTTGATGACATAGATGTGACGTGAGCAACCTGTCTGAAAGTTGTAAGTCTTCTGGTATCTGTGCCAAGAGAAATCTCTCCGAATCTTGCAGAGACAGAGAGAGTGTATATGTAAGAAGATAACATAGGCACAGGCTAATTATTGCTAACTAAAATGTTAGTTAACATTAGTAATTAAACTAAACAGCTAATGGAAGTCGAAACTGCCTGCGAGCTTCTCCTGTACTATATGGTAATTCCTCTACTATGTGACAGTAAGTCGCGTGGTTATGTCACAACTGTTTTTTTTTTTTACAAAAGCGTCTGCTATGGAGCCATAACGTAAGCTACAAGGTAATGTAGCCTTTCATACATTAGCCGCTTTCCGACCAGAGGGATTTTTGCAGTTCCTAGAACATAACGTTCCTAGGACAATGTTTTTTCTCCTGTTCCGACTGGACCAATTTGGGGAGTATTAAGTTCCTCTGGCCACAGTTCCTGTAACTCTTTCAGCTCCTAATTCAGGGCAGGGTCTTTTCCCTTTTCTCCTTTCCGCATAATGGTGGTTAAATGGCTGTGATTATAATAACAAAAGGTCAGTTCCTATGGCCACTTGGCCAGTGTGAATGCAAATGGTAAACCGCTTTTGGGGAGAGTAGTTAGTAGTTGTTTAGAAGTGGACTGTTCCTATAACTACGTTCCTGTAACTACTTGGTCGGAAAGAGGCTATTGTCGTGTTTCTTTAGAAATAAACAAGGAACAAATAAGTCTTTAAATGCTTCAGGAGCAATGCTTTGTGGAGGCTGGCTTACCCCCTTGAAAAAACTGCTGTGCTGCGCTCAGACCACCGCCAGTAGCCTAGCAACGCAAATTGTTTACATGTCTTTTCATCAGAGCAGCGCAGCCGCAGCACTGGACACTGGACAGGGAGCAGACAAAGACTAAATACACAGGGTAACGAGGAAACACAAGACAGGTGGCACAAGGTGAAACAGGTGAAACACATTAGGGCAATCACAAGGGCGGGAAAACCCAGGAAGTAAAACAACACAAGACAAGACAGAAAATAAGAACGTCAAAATAAAAAAAATTATGTCTCATTCAAACTACAGATCCGCTAGCCTGGAAATCCAGACCCAAATCCGAAAGATTAAGGGTCTGGCATTGAGTAATGAAAATGGCCCAACTCAAGGGGCAGCACCAAGCATGCATTTGAAAATGTCAATGCACACAACTGGATAACACAATGACCAATCACAACAATACACAGGGTGACGTATCCAGAGCCCCATACGCTTAGCTACCAGCGGAGCTAACAGGTAGATTAAACTGTGGTCATCTGTTTAGCTCGCCTCTGGCCCGCCTATATCAGATACACCAATGTGATTGGTGCAGATCGGCTACAAGGGCATAGTTAATGAGCATTATTACTGAATGCCAGAGTGACTCGCTGAGCAAATTCAAATTCTGGATTTCCAGGGTACTGATCCGCTAACCGATCTGGCAAACTTGCATAAGGTAATGTAATGGACAATTCTGCTTCCAACCTGTAGGGGGGCCGAAGCGGGAAAAGTTCTCTAGTGTTGCTTTAAGTGTCGGCTCAACCATTACTGGACGGAAATGTCTACAACCGGGTGCACACACTCGGAGGTTAATGAAAGCCTAAAGCTCATAAATTAGACAACTAGTTATTTTGTCGAGTCAAACTTTTTATTTAAAAAATAGATAAAAATGGACAACTTAACTGCTTCAAGAAATGCCATATTTGCGAGTGCTGACCCTGTTGCGGCAGCACGGGTAAGGCCTGGGTTAAATTAGTTAATGTTATCCTACTTTATGAAAAAAAAATAAATATCCCCCTCGCAATTTTTACCTGCCCCCTTAGTCATTTGACCCAGGCGCCGGACCTGCATCACCATGGTGACAACGCCTGCCACTGTGTTCATAACAATCCATTTGTTTGATCTGCCTGACAGCGCTTACAGCATGAAAAGGGCAACTTGAGTACCTTCAGAGAAACAGTGGAGAGGATGTTTCTGACGGTCCCACCCAGTCCAGATGTTCTAGAATCCAGCCCCGACCGCTGCAGGACTTGTGCTGTGGTGGGGAATTCTGGTAATTTGAGGAGATCACATTATGGATCTCTCATAGATTTCCATGACGTCATCATAAGGTAAGTCGTCCAGCGAAAGAAAGCTGTTTTCTTCTATTAGTGTTTTTGGTCACATTGTATTTCTGCCAAGGACAGTGACACGTGAAATATATCCCTCTGCACTATTTAGAATGAACGCTGGTCATACCAAAGGCTATGAAGCAGATGTTGGGACCAGAACAACTCATCGTGTCATGTATCCAGAGAGTTCTGTGGATTTAGATAACACCACTCATCTTGTGCTGGCTCCATTTAAGATACAGGATCTTGAGTGGCTCACAAAGGCCCTAACCACAGGATTCAAAGGACGGTGAGTCAGATTTTTATGAACTATGTGATCATTTGTCCCTATAGCAGAGTTTATCTTGTAAACTATGACGAAATATGTTTTTTTTTTTTTTTTTTCCCAACATTCAAAGACGGGCAGAACAACAATCAGAACATAGAGAACATGAACACAAACATACATAATGCCAGGGGGATCACAATTAAACAAAAAATAAATCTGTTCATCAACATTTTATAGTGGGTACTTATACATAAATACCTATTGAAATGATAAAATGGAAGATTTTGAGTTAATTTTAAAAAGAATGGTTTGTGGTTGGCAAATTTAGACTTACGAATATGAAATTTAGCGAGTAACACTATCAAATTAACGATTTAATTTATTTTTTCAATGACTAAGATGAGTCGATAACAAAAGCGGCACAGACGTCATTAAACACGTGATTTATGGCAACATGCAATATTGTTGAGAAAAAAAAATTTGAATAAAATGTTTACAAAATTCTTTAAAATATCTCTCTTAATTCAATTTAAATGGCTTAATTGGCATGATGTGACACTGTAAATATTGCAAAAACCTATTTAAATGTTGAAATGTTAACATTACAGTAATCTCACAGGTCTGGACCATGGATGGTGTTGGTTATATGTCTCATTGAAAACTGAGTTATACAGGCGGCTCCAATTTTATTTTTAATAAAGCAATATATTTTTATATACACAGTATGTTACATTCAGATTTAGAATTACATTCAGTGCATTTACTGTTGCCATACCGTAACCATTCACCCTGTTTTAGTGAGACCGTGGATCCATATAAGGGCAGGGGGGATTAAAGCACCACGTGCAGTGTAACACATTAGATAAAACGCGACAAGGTGACAGACAGACAACAGAGGGAAGTGAGACGGGACCATATAAGAACTGCTACGACGGGACTGGACAGGACAGTTGACATGCACAAGGACGTATTATTGTTAATTAGGGTAGAACGATCTGTGATTCACATTGGGTGGTCACAGTTAGGGTGTTGAAAGGACTTTTGTCTCTGTTTGACTTTGTTTCTCACGTGATGCCTCTTTGGTTGCCTAAGTAGTACCCAAGTGTAACAAAACGATAAAATAGTGTGGGCGTGTGTGTCAAAGAAATTTCATGTTGATAGCCTCACAGTTAATGTTTAATGAAAGTTGGTGGCATTTTATTATCGTCTCATCTTAGTCATGGAAATACAGGTTGTTGACGTACATATTTCCTCAGTTTTCATTAACGATATCAATGCTGCGTACTGTTTTGAGGCATGTTCTTTGAAAAGTCTACAGAGTTAAGCATAGCCTATGTGAAATAAAACTTCCTCCCGAGATACTATAATACGTTCACATTAAAACAACCTCTGATTTACTTTTCTTTATGGATTGCCTTGTAAATAATTTTACTGACAAAACCATGCAATCACTTGATGTTGCATGTGACATTTTACGCCATTTTCAACAGATCATATGCACCAATAAAATCAAAAATCAAATCTAATATGGATTTGGTAAGTATTGTTTTTGACGATGCAATCAACAGTAACCTTTATTGGCTGCAAAGGTCATAATTTAATAAAATAAGTTTGAATTCTGACTCATAACAGGTGATGGTCCTCAATCCAGCTTTTATGAGGTATGTTCATGACATGTGGCTGGAAAAGAAGGGCAGGTATCCCTCCACTGGCTTTATTGCTTTGGTTCTTGCCCTGCATATGTGTGATGAGGTAAGTTAATTTTTAATTTAGCGTTTTCCTTGTAAATGTCACCAGTGTTGCTTTAACACACTGATGAGTAGCAAGTTGATGCAAATAAGCGAGATTTTAAGCACTACGTTCTCGGCTTCTAACATTGTTAACTTTTGTTGTCCTAGGTCAGTGTGTTTGGTTATGGAGCAGACAGTGATGGAAACTGGAGTCATTACTGGGAAAAACTCAGAAACAAAAAGTTAAAAACTGGATCACATCCTGGAGATACCGAGTATAGAATGATCCAGGAGCTAGATGAGCAACAGAAACTCAAGTTTTATACAGGGTTCTGATGTTTCTCAGCATTTAAAGGAAGGTTAGTCATAGGTAGCAGTAGAAGTAGAAGAAAAACCTGTCCTATATTTTACTCATTGTATTATTTTTTGTGACGTTTATTGTTGCAATATGCATTTTAATGTTAAAAATTTGAATTTACCTGTAAGCTACGTCAATAAAAATAATAATTGAATAATTAAGTTAATTATCACATTGTGTCGCATGACTTTCAAATGACTTGAAGCTTGTGTCCAAAACAAACTACAATGAGTGCATTCAACCTCCACAGAAACAAGTTAACAAGTTAGTTAGATGGCAGAAAAAAAAGTCTCACACACAGATAAAGGGTTTTAAATTAGGCAACACACAAACTCAATTAGAAATAAATATACAAATGTCCTCAGTTCAGTGGTCCTCTATGAATTGTCTTTATAAAAAGGTGCACAGATGATGTGACAAAGATGTGTACAGTGTTGAGCACAGTTTTCACATTAACCTGTTCTGGTTTAAAGATCTGAAGAACTTTCTTGCACACACACACACACACACACACACACACACACACACACACACACACACAACTGTATCTATCTCCTCATGGGGACATACGTGTGTTTTTATGAGTTGTAGAAATAATAAAGTTTAAAAGGTAATGCTTTAGAAAGTATCTGGAATAGTATGTCAGTCATGACAGGTATGCAGGAGAAAGGTAATATGATTATACAATTTCAGTAATTGGTTTGAAATCAGACAAGGAGCTAGCTGGTCATTTTAATACTTTTCTGTCTGAGATTTGATACTAATAATTCAAAAGAACAGGTTGACCAGATGTGATTGAACATCTCCACCACTCCACAAATTGAAGTTGATGTGCAGGGTGTTTGGCGCATACTCCATCAAACCAAGACTAGTAAGAGCCCCGACCCTCATAATATCTCTTGTCACCATTTGAAAAAACTGTGCAAAATTCTGTTTTAATTTCCAACTCATATTTAAGTGTTCCTTAGAGCAAAATATCCTTACAGGCTGTGGAAACAGCCAACAAAGTAGCTAAGAACAAGTCACCTGAGGGCATTTGTGATTTTAGACCTGTGGCCTTGACATCACTGGTTATGAAGGGATTTCAAAGCTTATCAAGAGGTAGTTAGGGCCGTGGAGGGTTCACTGGATCCTCTGCAGTTTGCATAGAAGAACACAAAATGGGGTTGTTGATGCTGTTCTCACACATCTTAACTTACTGTAAATACCTTGAAGGCTCAGATACACATGCATGTTTATTGTTATTATATTTCTCTTCCGCTTTTAACGCAATCCAGCCCCACATTGAATCCCAGTCGCTCTGGTGAACACATCTCAGCACCTGTTTGATTATCAGCATTTGGAAGCGTCTCTCCATTATGATCTGTTGAACAGCGGCCAACTTTGAGGATGAGTCTCACTCTGTGCTTTAATTTTTAAACCAGAAAATAACGGGATGCGCAGCGGTTGTCACAGAAACCAAGCCAGACCCCTTGAAACCGTTGCTAGTTTTGCCGATACAACCCATTGCGGTTGCTGAGCAGAAGCCTAGGGAGGCTGCATTACGCATGGGCTTGTAACTGGGCATAGCGGAAGAGGCGGTGCGTAATGCGTGGAGACATCAGCCTCGAAAACGCAGCAGTTTAGGAGATGAAGAGATGGAGAGGGGTCTGGCTGCAGACCTTCACTGTGGAGTCGCTTCCAGTGCAGGCTCCACTGAGGGCACCTCCACTGTCAGGCGGGTAAAGAAAGAATTTGTTTTTTTTTCCCCCGCCCCCTAAGGTCTTAATGTACTTGTAACCTGATGCCACTTTGCAAAGGTATCTGACTGATTTGCTTTATTCCAAATTGTTTAAATGCATGACTCTTGAATTTTTCTTTGTTAAAATTGCTACTACTATCAATATATAAATATGAATAACGCAAAATACTGAATGTTGCACATACGGGCTACTTTTTTCTTGTTTAATGTAGCCACCTTTAAGCCTGGGATTGCTAGTTTCTGAAGTTGCATTTTATGCTGCCTTCAGGTGCCATCGGAATTATGGTAAATACTATTTTTCGACTTGAAAGTTGCACATAAACACCGATGGATACATCTATGATAAACACCCCTTCATCTCATACTGTTGAGACTAGTCTAGCCCCAAGAAGCAGGTGGTAATAAACTTTGCGTCCGCCTTTTATAATTTCGCTCCGACAACAAAGCATTTAAACATAACGTGGGCCGTTCACGACTGGCACGTAAAGGCAGCATAGCTTTTTTTCTGTGGAGAACGGAAACTGCTTACTATATAACCGTGTGTTCGGCTTTATTTTGTGCAGCCTGGATGAAGAGGAGCAGCATCAAGATATCAGGTAGTTCTGGTCAGGCTACCTGGAACGTGATGACGCTGCTGTGAATATCACCGCTTCACAATCTGCAAAATTATTTATTCATTTATTTTTTCTAGTAAAACATAAAATCCTCCTTCTCACCTACAAATCCCTCCAGGCCCTGGCCCCACAGTACCTCTCCGACCTCCTCCATCCATACACCCCATCCCGAAACCTGGGGTCCTCAGACGCTGGCCTGCTGGCCTGAAGTATTCAGATCCCTTACTTAAAAGTACTAATAACACACTGTAAAAATACTCCCTTACTGCATTAAAAATGTTAGTTAAGTTAAAGTATGTATCATCAGAAAAATGTACTTAAAGTATTAACAGTAAAAGTATTCAAAGCAGAAAAATCCTCCCAGTTTAGAAAGTATCAAAACAGTTGTGTGTTTAATGGTCTAATCACTTCAGCTGGACATGTAGGCCGTTATGTTGTTGGCTAGTTTCATTTATACTAATCAGTCCCTCCAGAATTTCGCAGCCTTTTTTTGAGATTTTTGCGGCCCAAAATGCCTGATTTTGCAGGAGCTTTAGTAAAAAATTGCAAAAAAAGTTGCGATGTCTTTTGTATGTTTGTTGCAATGAAGTTGTGGAAGACAGTGAAAGATGCAAAAAAAGATGTAATTTTTTTTTTTTTTTTATAGTTCTTTAAAAATAAAAAAGGAAACTTGTTTTGGGGAGAATACAATTACTCTGGGCTGAGTTGTCCTAGTAACCTTACCAAAAAGGCTCAGGATGCTGCAAATGTTAGTATAATATGAAAATACCTGGTGGATTTAAGACAAAAAATTATAATTTATTGAATGAATCAAATTGAACATATGTGTCAGTGGCTTGTTGATCTTTACATTGTTAGTTAATTTCCTAACCTGGCCTGGGACACACATTCATACGGTTTGATAAAGTACTTATTCTTATCATTGCACTTACATTAACAAAGCGTAGCTGTCCTCAATTTAGGTCATTGTGTCGTCTCATCTCGGTTTTTCCTGCATCCACCGTGTGCGTTTGTGTGTGGGTCTGTGTGTGTGGGTCTTTCGCTGTACGTTTTGTTGGTAAATGTGAGATGTTCGAGTCACACAAACGTCTAAATCTTCATATCACAAACAAGGAAATGGTCAACCCTTTCTCACTCCCGCTTGGTCAGTGGCTCTCAGAGTGCACGTGGGACTGCTGGGATTGGTTCGCGGGAAACTTCAGTTTTTTGGTCAAATTTGTGGAAAAGTTGCGGAGATTGGTCAAAATTGCGAGTTGCACCAAATTCACGGTGATTGGTTGAATTCATGTGAATTGGCGAAATCCTGGATGGACTGACTAAAACATTGTCAAACAGCATGCGTTTTGTGTGCAAAAGTCTTAATGTGTAAAGTAACTAGTAACTAAAGCTGTCAGATTAAAGAGACTTCAGTGAAAGAGGAAGGCGCTCAAGTTCTGTGGATGGGTCTCCTGCATCGGCAATTGCCATGCTATCTTTTGACTGACTGTAGCTAAGTTAAAAGGAGTTTGACTTGCAGCACTTCAACT
Source organism: Perca flavescens (assembly GCF_004354835.1). Lineage (NCBI taxonomy): Eukaryota > Metazoa > Chordata > Actinopteri > Perciformes > Percidae > Perca > Perca flavescens. The sequence goes on from NC_041344.1 coordinate 27,030,539, forward strand.
CGTGTGTTTTTTTTTCCGCTTGGAAAACCGACCGGACGTGACATTTTTTTATTCGAAGTTGGAGATTGTGACTTAATTTCGGTCGATTTCGAATTAAAATCAAAATCGTGACACCCTTAGTCCTTAATCCAGCTTTCATTAGATATGTTCATGGGGCGTTGGAGAAGGGCAGGTATCCCCACTGGCTTTCTTGCTTTGGTTCTTGCCATGCATATTTGTGACAAGGTAAGTTCATTTTTAGATTATGGATTTCCTTGTAAATGTCACCAGTGTTGCTGAAACACGCTAATGATTAGCAAGTTGATGCAAATAAATGACTGATGAAAAAGCAATCTTGTTTTATTTAGCGAGATTTGAGGCAGGCTGGTACTCCGTCCTTGGTTTCTGGGTACTAGGTCAGTGTGTTTGGTTATGGAGCAGAGACAGCGATGGAATCTGGAGTCATTACTGGGAAAATCTAATGAACAAAAAGTAAAAAACTGGAGGAAATCCCGGAAAATAAGAATATAGAATGATCCAGGAGCTAGATGAGCAAGAGAAACCCTTTACACAGGGTTCTGAAGTTTCTCTCAGCATGTAAAGGGCTTCCTCAGCTCCAGTTTGTCCACTGTTTAGACAGATACCGATATTTGTGTTTTGCATGTGCATGTAAGTCTCCTGAGCTTACTAGACAGATTCTACTTTGAAGAATTCTGAGAAGAAAAAAGTCAGATTTCTGACTTTAAACTGGTAACTAGTCAAGGTTGGGGTAAGGGTGAAGTATACTGTACCTTATTAAATGCATTTACTGATGTGATAACTGAAAACATTATAAGGGTTTTTTGTGAACTTTCCTGTATTTTAGCCATATGTGTTAACGTTGAGTACTTGAATTTCTATGTACTGAAGTAAGATCGTCAATGAAATTGACAATGAAGTTTCAATGAAAAAAATATGAATTTGTGTCCCAAATATTTAGCTTCATAAGATAAATAAAATAAGTTCATCATATTGTGTCGCATGGTTTTCATATGACATAAGCTTGTGTACAAAGCTAACTGCAATAAGTGTATTCATGACAGGAACAAGAGTTAGATGGCATAAACAAGTCTGATCACACAGATAAAGGGTTTAAAAGCAGGCTGATGTTCAGTTACAGGAAGTAAAACTAGACAGCACAGAAAACCAGACTATCACAAAACAAAACAAGATCATAAATTACACAATCACAAGGAGACAAGACATAGAACCAAAATACCAGATACAAATGAGACAAAATACAAAGCACAATACCGAAACCATAACAAAAACTTTTAAAATGAAATAAACTCTTTTCTTTCTCACACACAAAACACATCAGAGTACACCAATGCCTAAGATGGTTTAAGCTAATCAAATATGAAAGACTAAACACTTTTATTTCAAGACAATTACCACTCAATTAAATTATAATTGTGTTTAACAGTTCAACCTTTTTAAATGTTCAGAATATTAACGTTACCAGGCGCTTAGGTTTTTAAGTTGGTACACATATGAAGAAACAAAGCCGCAGATGGTATGAAGGTAAATATGGTGCAAAACGTGAGAGCTTGTAGAATACAATGTGAGAACTTGCATAACAAAAATTGAACTTGTATGTTAAAATTTGCACTTGTAAAATTACAATTATTAGGCGTGTCCGGGGGATGACCAGGAGTTGTTGGGTTGTGGACCTGAGTGCCCTGGTGGCAGAGTAAGTAGACAGAAGATCGGAAATATACGGATGGGCTTGACCATGGAGTGCTTTAAAAACAAAAAGCAAAACTTTAAAATCGATTCTGCATGGTGATTGTCCACGAGATCGTTCTTAGATAAAAGTATTTCAACTTTGCTACCGTTCTAAGCTCGTAAAACTACCTTTAACAACAGAGCTGACTTGTTTATCAAAATTAAGAGAGCTGTCAAAGAACACCTAGGTTTCTGACCTTGCACTGTAAATTTGATGACCAAGGGCCAAGGGCATTACTCAAGTTTTTTTAGAGGTGGGGATCAAATAAAATCATCTCAGTTTTCTTGTCATTCAACTAGAGAAAATGTTGCTGCCATCCAGGATTTAATGTCCTCCAAACAGCTAACATTTTATTAATTGATGAAGTGCAACCAGATGAGATGGGTAAGTACAGTTCACGTATCATCAGCGTGGCAGTGGTAATTTAGGTTGTGCTTTTCAATGATAGAACCAAGGGGCATGTATATGGGAGAACATGGGGCCAGGAACGATCCTTGGGGGACGCCACATTTAATACCCACTGGAGAGGGAGGACTTAGTACCCAGTTTCACAAAGAAAGTTCTATCATCTGTCAGTTATGATTTAAACCAGCTTAGGACAGAGCCCTGTAATCCAACTCGATTTTCCAGGCGGTCAATAAGAATGCCATGAT